>NW_014334309.1:0-57825 GCF_000341935.2 Cephus cinctus | reverse complement strand
TGAAAACCCCCCCCCCCCCCCCCCCACGCTCCACTGGTAAATTATTCTTTCTTTGATACACATATTCCATAACTGTGATAGCCCATTGGAATTCATCGGACCATTGCGAATGTGGTTACATGATTAATAACTGAAATGACACGTCAAACAAACACGAAACTGTACGACACGATTACGCATGGCATTTATTGTTTGTATATATCGTAATAAATGACTAGCCCTCTTGACCCCCCCGTGTAACGGTTTTTACGGATTTCATCTCTTCCCATGGAGCTTGACGACGTGTTAACAACCTCTAGGAGGAAGCATCGAACCACCATCGATCGCAAGGACAGACATAACCTCTGCACGCAGAAATTGACGTTGTGTTGCGCCTTTTTTAAACGGACAATAAAAGAAGTTTAACGTACTTTAAACACTTCACTGTGACGTATATATCGAGGACTGACAGATTTGACAAATTTACAGGAGACGAATATATTTTTGAACAAAATTACGTGATGAGAGTCAAATGAAAGTTACGGTCATTCGGCTAAAACTGTTTTTCTATAACTTAACTATCTATCGAAATACAAATTAGACCTTTTAAATTTGACCGAGTGCTGCGGTTTAACGTTTTATCGTAGAAGCAACTGCGCATGCGCAGCCGAATGAATAGAAGGAGAGAAACTATCACTGCTCGTTGTAGACGAGGCTAAAGTGTAATTTTCGTAAAAGCGAATATAATTAAAGGCTGTTAACGGAACAGTGTGATTGAATTTTAAAATATTATTAATTCTTGAATATACATAACCTAATGTCGATGTTGCATGAACATTATCGAACGACAACTATATTATCGGTAGGACTGCACGTGATCCTTATGAACACATCAATGAAAAGATTCTCTCGAGATGGCTCATCTGTATAGGAATCTTTAACTTTTTTTACGAAATCGAACAACTTTTGCAATAGGCGTAGGAAACCAACGGTTCTCGTGCCGTTCCAGCCCAGCATGGCGTAGCCAATCGATATTAGGGGACGCAACGTCATCCAAGTGCTATATACTAAAGTAACGTCGTAACATAAATTGTCATCAAATGATTAATCAATATTGTATAAGACGAAAGAATTTGTAACGACCATAAAAATAAATTTCACTTTTAATAATAATGATTTTCATTAAAAAATATTTCAAATGCATGAACAGAACGTATCGATTTTGCGAAAATTTTATTTTTGAATGAAAAAAATTATTATAACAATAATGCTAATAAATAAAGAGGATCCCCTTTAATTTATTTAAGTAACAAGTTATCGTATGAACGATTAAAATGTTCGAGCTCTGTTATCATAAGCAAACGATTAGAAATTATCGCCAGGATCAAACGGGATAAGAACGACGAAGTGTGATTGAAGGAATTTTTTGTCTATGCTAGTAAATTTGAGGGACGGATGGCTGTTACATAACAGAAAAGTTGAAAGCCGTGCCAATGGAAATTCTTGGGTAGAATTGAAGCTACGCCTGCACCACTGCTGAAATCAATATCGCGGGCAGCCGTCTCGTGCCGACTTGATTCCTAGACTCGAACAGTCTGTTTAAGAGTTCAATACGCTACTTTTATCTATGCACTGTGCAACCTGAGAGAATTTTTTTTTAAACAAGGTACTCAACGAACGTCACCATTTGGACTCGTCTCGAAATACTGTAGACGTTAGTATGAGCAAGAAAAAAATATATATCGTTAATATGTACAGCTATTGAATATTTGTTTTTAATTTTTAATTTATTACAAAAGACTGAAGCTCGCAGTTGTTTCACGTACAAATTGTCACATCCTCAAAACCTATAGCGTACGGAACTTGAGTTAGTATATGAATTTTTTTTACCCCCTGTAAACCGGTTAAGGTCTTGGAATTTGTCGTGTTTCTTCATTCATTTTTCTTTTGCCATCCAACGAGACGTGAATTAGACACTCACGGAAAGCACAAGCTCGAATCAGTGATGTGGTTGAATAATATTCTTTTTAATGTCCTCGATAATTCTAGTGCTATTCAGACTCAAAAAGCTCTCAAATTCCAGTGTGAAAATCGATAATGCTCCATTAATAAGACTCGGCAAACGTGAGGTTAATGTGTGCTGCGTAAAAGACGAGACGCCAAATTTAAAAAATGATCGATGAATGACCTCCTCTCTTCTGCACCCCAACCCGTCTATTCACAGAGAATGTGTCAGGAACGGAGGAGCTTCACCAGGTCACGAGGTTCAAATCGTTACAATGAATTCTTCCTAACTCTTGGCGGATTCCAAAAGCCAGGCCCCCCATTTTTTCCCAAACTTTCTCACAACCTGCCTTGCATTACCTAAGTGGAGAGTTCAATTGACATGTCATTCGCACACCCCGTAGTTCCACGTCTTATACATTTTGTCAAGCTCTTTTCTAACAGCTTTAATACGAAATTATATGTGAAGTTAATTTTTGAAACCTCTCTAGTGAAACTAATCGTTGATCCATACGCGTTTCTAATCGTTGTAATCGATATGTAAAATTATTAGATACGATGAAATATTAGTTGAGTACGTAGTTGAGTATCATATGTAATGGGCTACAGATGTAACTAAAGAGGTTGGTTATGTAAATAAGAGAAAAAGAAGCGTAGGAAAAAAAATATTGAAACCAGTACAGGTGAGATGGTAAAGAGAGATTACAGTTGCTGAATAGTAAACGTAATAACGTAATAACAGCCGGACAGAGATGAATCGATAGTTTACTCGGGAAGAGTTCCTCCCTAGAAACGTGAGTGAACGTGAAGTGCTTTCGACGGATATAATGATTATGAGGCATCCGAAAGAGAACATTCGCCCTCCAGCAGCTTAGCAATTGAGTGTGGAGTGGCCGAAAATACTCAAACGTGAACTCGGCAGACCAGGAAAGTAGTGTGTAGGTATGAGAGCGAAAGAGAATGGAAGTAGTCATAGAAATAGAGACAGGAGTAAGAGAGTAGAGACAAGAGACACGTTTTATAAACTGATCTAGATGTTTCTAGCCGACTTGTCGACAGATAAAAATGTAAGGAAGCGGAGAAACAATGCAGTAAAAACTTACCTTCATATTATTCTCGACGATGGGTCCGATTGAGCATATTTGATAGACGATGTAGGCGCGGATAAGTTCTTTGGTTGTTTTACTCTTGAAAGATGCTACGGGATCGTTAAAGTTGAGATCAAGAGGATCGATCTGCCGGGGTGCCGGCTTGGCGCCGTTCGTCTCTGCAGGGCTGGTGCTGCTGCTATATCCTCTATCCACCACCTGCATGAGCTGCCCTGACGACCTGGCGACATTTTCAAAGAATCCAGCGGGCAGCGGCAAGCACTTGGCCAATTTTTTTCCAGCACGGCACCGCGGGATCGTCCTCAAGAACGCCATAATATCTTGTGTCGCGCGTCGAGTCGGCACACAGGATTTAACGAGTATCGACGAAAATGGACGAGAGCAACCGATTTGCTCTGTCAATTGGGATCTTTGAGGATCAAATGATTTTTCTTTGTTGATAATTAGTGGCGGTTATTTGGTAAAACTTTAGAACCTTTGGATATCTTTCTTCTTTCAGTGGATACGTCCTACACCACGTTCTACAGCGGCGTATTTCAGTCGCGGCGGCGAATTCGTCTGCTCAACACGGACGGGCTGAATCGAACCTGTCACGACCGAATCGGACGCCCCAATAGCGCTGCTTCTTGCCAAGGAGTAGGTCGAAGCCCGAGGTGGGGTACGATCAAATACAGCCACACCACGCCACACGCACCGCTCACCGGCGAGTACTTGCGAGTCAAGCAGTATCCTTGTATAAAAGGATCAAGGTAGAATAATCACGTAAGATGCCTAATGCTGTCTATGAGATTTACATTTAATTTGAGGTATATTTTACAACAGGATTTATCTTCATTATTTAACATTACATTACATCTCAAATTAGATTTCAATTGTCCCACGTTGCTCCAATTACCGCGTCGACATAATGCCGGCGTCCAATTTGATTGGCTTCTGATGGAGGTGTGTCGCGCTTCACGATTCCCATTGGTGGACAGAATTCTGTGAAATGCCAATAGCTGCGCAAGCGTCGAAACGCGCATTGACGCAAAACTGGTACAACTCTGGTACAACCATCCGTATTTCTTCTCAATTCGTTCTTGCTTATCGATGACGTATATTAATCATTGATTTATTTGTTTCTTCTATTTTTCTTGTCAAACATTATAAGCGGCACTTATTTTTGCTGCTAATCTTTATGATACGTGTACACGTTCGGTAATTATATAATTTTCTATTGCATTTCTCTATATCTATATATTATTATTGTTCATAGGGTGTAAGGAGATTGTTTGATCTCCATATGGATTTTTCTCTTATTGTTAGTTATTCTAAGGGACATTTTCGAATGACCATTCCTAATGTAAACCAGTGGTACTGTACTGAATTGCTGGTTTTGATTGGTCGATCATGGAGGTGTGTATCAGATCCACTATCAGGGTTTGCTGATTTAGTTGGAACGTCTTTCAGTAGCGTATGATGCTTCATAACTGTTCATAACTATTGCGATAATCTCCCATACTGTATGATCATGTACAACGAATTTTCTTTATATTTGATAGATATTGCCATTGCAATGATTACTGTATTATTTGAATATTTTCATATACGATAATATACATTCTTTAAATTCTATCTCGAATGTTAAATTGAAAAACTCCCTTTATTTTACTATCATAATATATTGGAAATAGTTCTATGATACATTTTTGACTATAGTTAATTTTAGGTACAGATATGTTGGGTATATGTATATTAACTATAATATTATAGATACCTACATGGGGATACAGCTGATTGTATAACCATTGCATTTAAGGAAACACGTACTATTTACAAGTAGAAGTCATTTTTTTCATGCGATAGCAAAAGGCTACTATATTTTTATATAATTAGAAACTAATTATATGTATTTGTATTCAGGAAAAAAGAATAGAATATTCTCGACTTGCAAAGTTGTACATACTTATGCGTGATCAACATCGTCGCTGTTAACTTTAACTGTTTTGTACTCGCTTCTGATGTTAAATTCGTGGTTGCAATTGTTGTGTTACATATTTGTATAGTTTCTAAGGAATATTTTCGAGCATTGATCAGTTTTGTAATATTGTTCCTCTAGTTATTATCATAACCTATAAATTCGGCTGCTAGTGCTTTGTTGAAGAAAAATATTTATAATCTTTTATACTTCTCGATAATTATTAAGATTTATTAAAGTGGGTCGGCTATCCTGCCTAAGAATATATCAAAACATGTGATTCCTTTTAAATTTTAGGATAAGACAATATTATACAAACATGAATATCCAATTAAACTTAATTATTTATAAAAATACTATTTTTGACCATGTAATCATAATGCCGGCTAATGTAATTAAATACAAGCAAGACTATAATGAAGATCAAGTAGACCAGAATAGTTGTAATGAAACTATTCCAAAACCTACTGTAAAGACTCATATCCCAATTCGTTTAAACAAAAAAGGATTTGATGCATATCTTCTCTCAGCGTATGTTGCTACTATTAAGTGCTCAAGTGTTTATCGTGAATCTGCAATCAAGACTTTGCTACGTTTTATCAAGTTGAAAGCTGCAAACAAAAATTGCATACTTCTTGCAAAACTACGTACACCAAAGAAACAGTTTTTGGATTATCAATGGCACGTATCATTGATATTGTTAATAATAATGATTGTGACATGTTTTTTTATTACAGGAATGAAAGGATAACGTACTTGGTTTTAGAGCATAGAGAAGTGGATCATGCAATGTCTTGGTTGTCTACATTAGGTGGAGCTTTTTCTGCTTTAGGAGAACAGTTTGAACACTGCGTAAGCATATAGATGCTACATTATACATATATTATTACATTTTCTATATTACAGAATAGAAAAATTGTTAATATTAACGTTTTTAAATATGTTATAGGCTGAGATAGCTGGGAAAATTTCACTACGACAATTTGAATTAGCCCTACGTCTGGATGATCCACTTCTAGTTGCTCGTTGCAAACTTTATGCTGCATTAAGTCTACTTCAAAGGGGTCGTCTTAGAATAGCAAAGTCCATCATCAGAAATATCTATACATTTGCTGTGCATCAAAAAGATGTCAGGCTAGTAAGAATGTGTCAAGGCGTTTGGGCTAAATTACAATACAGCTACAAATTAAAGCGACAAAAGAAGTACTCTTAATTTTTCTTAATTCTTTGGTCAGTGTAAAAATGCTAAGACATGGTTCTTTGTATATTTGTAAATAAATTAGAAATAAAAACATATATCAAGTGCTATTTATTTTTCACGTTTCACACTTGATTGACTAACACCAATTAACTTTCATGTTTGTTTTAAATCTTGGATCATTTGGAATATTTTGAACACTAGTTTATATATTTTTTAAAATTTTATTTGCAACGGTACACTTCCCAATATTTAGCTTAAACTTATAGTTCAGAATTGAATCATATCAATTTTGCATGCAGCATTCTAATAATATGAAAAAAAGTCGAATTATAAAAAAGATTTATTCCTCAATTTTTCACAAAGATATAAACAAGTTGTATATATTCAAAATAATGGATAAGTATATTAAATGATGCCAGCATGACTTCTTAGAAACTTTTGACTTGACAAATCAAAAAGCACTGCAACGATGTCAATATATAATATACGTACGAATCTATATATTATATATTATGGTATTAGGAATCATTATTGTTAAATCTCGCTACATTATTTGGTTTCCTTTTTGTAAGCAATTAGTAAATTAATATCATCACTTGTAAATAAGACAAGTCTGACAATTTTTCCAATCAATATAACGTTGTTTCGTTTTTCGTATGGCGTACACATCTATACTATCTATATAAATTCTAAAATGCGTTTTTCGTTCGAATTGTGATTTTAATATATTTTACGACAATGATACGCCTCATAATACATTGATGATCTATTTTGGATTGAGCGAGCACACAAATTAAATATCCTATTGTAAATGGGTGCTCCACATATAAAAAATCAATACTCTTTATCGTTTTTTCATAATATTTAGGAAATTAGGAAAATAATAAAGATAATTCGTAAGGTGTAGAGATATTAGCATTAATTTTGACTTCATTATTTGGTTTTGTATACTTGCTACCTGATAATAATTTATAACTTTGTCGATTGACCCGTTTTGTTAGGTATGCTGCAAACCTGTGCGCAGTGGTATATATTGGAAGAAGTATTGCAAACAGTGTTTCCGAGAATTTGCTGTCGAGTTATACAAAATAAAAAATGTATACTGATATACTACATTTACATATTGCTGCACAATTACTAGTACATTTACTTTATTTAACTGCAAATTTCCATCGATCTTTCTCTCTCTCTATCGTCGTGCATCTTTCTCATTATACCGCTGCACTCAGTTTTATTTAGGTACTTCTCAATAATAGATTTTATCCATTATCTAGAAAACTAAATTTATTGAGTATTTAAGACCAAATGGTTATCAGCGGGCGAGGTTACCCATGGGATCCCATGCTGGCAAGACTATAGGATCCTGATTGAACACGGCCAGCACATCAGCCGGCACAAACTTTTGGTCGACTACAGCCTCGAAAACAAATTCTAAGAACCATTCAGCCGTTAAAATATTGTATCCCTTCTGACCATGATCATCGCCCCATGAGTTTTCCACTCGGAAGTTCTTAACTTTTCCATCACTCTGAAAAATGTTTATGAACACGTTACTTCTTGTCCGCATTAAAAAGATTATCGATAGACTTTCATTTAACGAATGGAGTCTAACACATGTTAACGAAAGTAATAATATTTTTTGAGACTTACATCCGTGGAAACTGCCGTAAATGTCATCGCATGAGTCATCGTCGATTGACCATAGAGAAGCCGGTCAGCTTTGTTGAGAACAACTTGTACATCAGTGCCAAACATCAACTTGAAATCGTGCGCATTCAGATCTTGAATACCTTGTTTTGAAGCGAATCGTTTGCTCACGTCGCAACCGAACCAAACTGCTTCATTTTGCTTAATACTTTCTGCGCACAACTTCATCAATAAATCTGGTGGCTGATTGTTGTACAGTGTCGGTCGGCCGCCGACTACGTTTCCCAGGCAATCGACCGTGTATGCTTTTCCATAAGGATTTGAAGGTCTCGGATCTGTGACCAAGCATACTTTGTCGTCCACATTGTAATAGGGCTTTACATATTTTGTGTAGAATTCAACAGGCGTAATGGGACCAATGCTGTTGAAAGTCTTGGTTTTGTCATAATAGTCCCATGTGATGGTTTCTGATGGTATGCCCAAACAAATACCAACAATTCTGAAGATAACAGTCATTTGCTCGACTATTTGGGCTTCGATCTTTTCAGTGGATGCCCCGTGAGCTACTAAATCACGAAGAACCTTGGCGTAATCCCGAAGTTTACTTTTAAGCAGACCATTCATGCGGCCGCTCGATTCAGAACTGAATGATTCCGGAAAGCATGTCTTTGGTACCAGACCGTAACGATTAATAAGGTTGACGATCATGTCCCATTGGCCGCCATCGCATACTGGATCGTTCAATAGAAATGAAACTAAACGACCTTCTATAGATTCACCGCGTTCTGCAGTTTTCACGATATTTTGTAAAAAGTAGTTACATCGTTCAATCTGAAAGCAATTTAATGCACTGTGTAATATCATCTACACTTTAGACATTGTATTTTTAATAATTTATAATATTATTTTATGTACTAACCTTATCCCAGAAGAATAAATAAGTTTGACTAAATTCGAACTCGTCCAAATTGTGATTCTTCATGAAGGGTATTCTTATTACATTTAATGTTGCAAAGATCCAGCATCGTCCTGAGTTCTTCTGATTGGTTATTGGTTTGCCTTCAGATTCTACCTTATGTGTAAATGCATGTTGAGTATTTTCTAGGGTCTTTCGAGACAGGCAGGCATCCAGAGGATCAACCTTAGTACAGACATTTTGTGCCAGAACATTTCGAGAGTCTGCATAAAATTTGCTGCAGAGTTCACGAAGCACTTCTGGTGACAGAACCCCAGCTGTATTAAAAAGAAAGGATAATGTTCATTAATATTTTTAGAAACTTTTGAATTAACGTTTTCATTTGATGTTCATAATATATACTTTACTGCATATCTTTCATATTCACAATGAGGGACATATCTTATTGGACTTAACAATTCTATTTACATTTTTTAGTATCTTCTCTGATTTCATTGTTTGTAAACATCCAGCAACATCTCCCAGTTATCTTTAATTTTGAAATAGAGTACAAGCTCTACAGGGTTATTCTGTACAAACACACCATCTGAAGTTGGTTCTACAATAGAAATCAAATGGACAGGCTAACTTCAGTCGTTGTGTTCGGTATGAATAACTCTGTACAACAGAATCGACAGACTCATATTTACTCTTTAAAATTCATGAATTCTGCAAAAACTCATTACTTGAAAATACACTTAGACAATTCAATAGCCAGAAACAATATGCATAAAAGATCTGAAGCAGTTATCAAAAAAATTTCCCCTTTTCCAAGAGTGGCCAGTTTGTATAACCCATTTCTACAGCAAGTTGCAACCTCATGCTATCTTCTCTTTTTAACAAAAGAGATGATCTTTAAGAAAAAAATGAAAAGAGAATGAAGACAATCATGATAGTGATGATGCATACTCTGTTTATCTTTGGCAGTGCATGGCAACAATGCAATCAGGGAGTGGTTCACAAGTTCTAGAAAAACAATTATAATAGAAAATTTACTCTACATTTTTTAATGCCTAATGGAAAGAGGTAAATCAGCTGTGTCTGCTGGCTCAAAACAAAATTTTTGTACCCTCTAGTTGAAGAAATATTAAAGTTGGGCAAAATTAAGTAGGGGAAAAATGGTTGTATTTAGTCAGGAGGTCGATTTTATAACTTAAATCTAGTAAAAATACGGAAAGTAAATAGCTGTTAATCAATCGTTGTGCTTGTCTTTTTTTAAACCCACATCTATTGTTAACCTATGGTATACTGAGGCGTTTATTGTAAAAACATGAACATTATTTAAGTATCGTATACTTATTGAGAAATTACTGTTAAACGAAACGTATACGGCGGTTGTCTTTGCGTGTTCTTTTCCCCACCCGTAAACGCTAGAGAAAAAATGACGGTGCAGATTTGGGCATTCAGTAAGCATTATGGCTTATATATCAGAATAATTACTTGCTAGTCTTAAATTCACATTTTTAATATATTTTTATATTTGTTTTATGAAGTCTAACAAATTATACATTGCTATTGATTTGACTTCAGCCACTCTACCATACTACCTTAAAGGAGTAGACACCATTTAATTCCGAGATTTTTATATTGCAAAACCATATCAATGGATTTCGTCCAGTAATCGCGAATAAAATCGATTAACGCGACATTTCCAGTAAACAACGGTGACAGTTGTTATATTCATATCCACAGAATATGCTAAGCTTCAAGAAAAACAACTTGAGAAGGAAATACTTACAAGTAACCATCATTAGACGAGTGTGAGTTAATTTCTGCCTGTTTCTGTCGTACCTATGGCACTGCGTGATACTGAACAGGACGCCGCAACGCTTGTCGTCGCTTCGAGACTATGGTGGGGCAATGTCCTCGTTTCCGTTTTTTTGAATCACCACTTCAATTAATCTTTAATGTGCTGATCATGTTATGTTCTTCATTTAAAAATTTCGTATATATTTATTGGAAATTAGGAACTGCAATAGTTTCAATAAATTTTTTATTTAATGTTCCCAACAGATCCAATTTTTGTATTCCCATCGTAACTTTCGTTGATCAATTATAATTTCTACTGGACTTGAAGAGTTTGTATATAATCTTGTTAATTTATAATAATGATTACTAAATGGTCTGACTTACATATTGAAAATTGTAATAGAGGTGAATTAGAAAATGTTTGCTTTCCAGACCGGAACAGGTTATAGATTTAAAGTGTAGCAAACATAAGTTATGCGCAAGTCCGTTGTTTATATGCCAGTAAACGATGATATGGTGGAAATTTGAAGGGTATCTATAAATTCTTCGTTGCAATATAACGCGTGTAAAACATTGCAATGAAAAATTCGTGTGGAGGACATAATTGACCTTTCTTTGGATAATAAGAATTCATTGTTATGAGACGTCTTGATCGTCGCCACAAGATCTGCCTCTATACGTCATGTCCGTTTTATTATTCTGTTTCTTTGATATATCTGAGAGCAATAATTTCTTTGTTGCCCAGTGTTGCTCCGTTTAAACAACATAGCTGTGTTATGTCTAAAGAACATATTACGAAAAATATTCACTTGACGATTAACAGATATTACAGAGGCGTCCAATATTCTTATTAGGTATAGATCTTTTTCTAATCATTACGAAATCTGTGTTAAAGTTATATATTGTTCATGTTATTCAATTTTTCAGGAATAACTCAATAAATATAACCAATATTCTCATTGTCAGTTAGTATATTATAAAAAAAGAAGACATTCTTTTGTCTATTATCACAGGACAGGATGAAGTAACTGTAAAGAGGAAAAGGGATTATTAATATTAAATTAAAATGGAGGAGAATATTTCAAAGTTAGTGCAGCAGCACTTGAAGCTATTGCAGCTTGAGCAAGAAGAAAATCTGCAGCATTTTTTGAAAGATGTTTCACCCAATGTGCTTCGTAACTTAGAAGCGCAAGGTCAAGCTTTAACAAAATTGGTGATGAGTAATACTGCTGCTAAGGGTCTGGAGGGTCGGCATATAGAATTCATGCATGCCGATGAGATACCATTAAAACCTGGTTTAGCTGTGGGAGATACAGTTATCCTTATATGCTCCAATCGGAAGGAAGAATCAGTAAGAGGTCTTGTTGAAGCTGTGTCTGAAATGACAATTTCAATAATGATTGACAACTATCGGTTAGAACCTCCTGTTGAAGATGAAAAGTATTGTCTTGTTCAGGTGAATTCTGACTTCACTTACAAGTGTCAGACAAGGTGTGTGAAGAAATCAAAAAGATTCTACATTTTTAATCAATTTTATTCTCCTATCTCGTATCATTAACATATTCGAAAAATATTTAGTAATCATTTATTTATTTTGCAGAGCTTTAAATAATTTAAGATCTAAGAACATATGTTCCTGGCATTGTGCTGATGTTATTAGAATCTTATTTGACAACACCGAGATTAGTTTACCACTACTTACTACGGAAGTGTCATTACCAAGAGAAATTCTAGATGAGAATGAAAAACTGATACTTGCAAATCCTAATTTGGTTGAAGACCAGCATGCTGCTGTCATGTTTGCATTACGTCGAAAGCATTTTGCTATTATACAAGGTCCTCCAGGTACTGGTAAAACAACAACTATAGTGGAATTGATAATTCAATTGAAACGAATTGGTAAAAAGGTAAAATATAGCATAAGGAGATATCCTAAAAACAAATTAATATTTTATGGAAATAATGCTGTCTCAGGTTTTGGTCTGTGCACCAACAAATGTTGCAGTGGACAATGTAGCTATAAAACTCGGTCCAACGGAGGCGAAACCCTTACGGCTTGGTCATCCAGCCCGTATGATGGAAGCAGCACGAAATTATTCCATGGATGCTATGATACAGCAAGATGATAATTACACCATTTTGAATGATATCAAACGGTCAATTAAAGACATAAAGCAGACAGAACAAGAAAATGGTGCGGTCTCTCGTCGACTGAGAGAGTTGGATAAGGAATACTGGAATAGATCAAACAGATTAATGTCAGACATTTTAAGAAGACATTCAGTTAGTGTTATTCAATTTCTATTATCAAATCGCATGTATTTCACTCGTTTGGTATAAAATTTACATTTCTACAGGTTGTCTTATGTACCTTAAATTCAGCTACACCAGGTGAAAATGTTCTACGGCATGTACCAAAGGATTACTTTAATGTCATTATTGTTGATGAAGCATCTCAAGCACTGGAAGCATCAACATGGATAGCGTTGCCAAATGCAGAGAAAGCTATTCTCGTAGGAGACTTTAATCAACTACCACCAGTCGTCATGTGCAAAACAGCAGCTGATCGCGGTTTAAATGTTAGTCTGATGGAAAGGGCTGTTAAAAAATTAAGCAACGAAGCATTTCGAAGTCTTTGCCTTCAGTTCAGGATGAACAAAGAGATCATGTCATGGTCGAATGAGCAATTTTATAAGAATAATTTAGAAGCAAGCAGTACAGTGGCAGGTCACCTGCTCAAAGATTTACCTGCTGTCCAGGATACTGCCATAACAAGTACGTATAATTGAAAATATTCTTACACGAAAATCATATGGTCAATAATAATTCCATGTAGGTAATTCTCTCGTTTTCGTTGATACGTGTGGCTGCGACTGCGAGGAATATGGTATTGGCTTTGATACAATATCAAAGGGAAATATGGGTGAAGCTATCGTGGTCGATGCAGTCGTTGCCGCCTTAGTTTGCGCTGGTGTTTCACAGAATGATATTGGCGTGATTACGCCCTATGCATTACAAGTACGCTCATTATTATAGTATTGTTATAATTTTTAAAATATTTATTTATGGAAAGTCTCACTAGAAACTTTTTATTCTTAGGTGGATTTTATAAGACGCTTATTAGCCACACGATCAATAACCGTTGAAGTGAGTACCGTGGATAGTTTTCAAGGAAGGGAAAAGGAGGCTATTGTTTTATCCTTAGTGCGAAGTAACGAGCAGAAAGATTTGGGATTTGTCACCGATTTCAGAAGACTTAATGTTGCTGTAACCAGGGCAAGACGATTGCTTACTGTTATTGCAGATAGTGAAACTGTGGAGGATAATAAATTAATAGCTAGTTTATTAAAGCATATCGAGAACCATGGCCTACTTCAAACAGCACAAGAATATTTGACGGGTAAATGAATATCGCACATAAAATGTTACTTGTTACTGTGGGCTATTATTAGAGTAATGCAAAGTATATTTTATAGATGCAAGCAATGAGATTAAAGACCGACTGGCAAAAGGTACCAAAATTAAACAGAAAAATGTGTCTGTACCCGAAAAATCAGGAAAAAAGGATAAATCTGCGGATAAAGCATCCAAAAAGAGTAATAAAAAAGGAGATGTACCTAAGATCCCAAAAGTCGAAGGCGTCGGTCTGAATGAGACGCTGAATAGAAAAAATTATAATCCATTTGAAACTATAGCCGCTAGTAAAATTGAAGATGAATTGAAAGACCTGAAGACGACTGAAGAGATGATGGACTTTGAAGCACAGGTTGATAATGATGTAAAAAAGGTTGAGGAACTCAAGGGGATTGCAGAATTGTCTATATTAATTACAAAATTAAACGCTACGCGCAAGGATCAGCAACAAGGTAATTTGATTTAATGCTGTGATCAACGTGATTTTAAGAAGGATAATATAGCAATTTGATTGGAATTATTCCAAGTATACGCTAATGTAATTATTTGCAGAAGATGGCAGTAGCACGCAGACAACGTCAAAGCCATCGACCAATAGAAAACGGAACAAGAACAAGAATAAAGCGATTGAACCATCTAGTGATAAAGATGACGATATTGATAAAATCATCGCTACTGTCACTGCTAATGATTACGTCTGCGGTATGAATGGCTGTAAGAAATCCACACAACTTATTCATCAAACGTGTGAATTTTGCAAAACACGTTTTTGCCTACAACATGGTGAGCAATGTACATTAGGGATATAAAATTAGAATATGCAAGTGTTACTTTGTATATCCTGAATTATACTTAGGTATGCAAGAAATACATGGATGTGGAGATGCAATTCGACAAAAGGAGCGGAATGAATTCAGACATAAAAAGCCAGAACCGGCGACTCAAAGAAGTAAACAGAAGTTTGCTCAAAAGTTGAAGCAATTGGAGCAAGCACGGATGCCAAAAAAAAAGTCAACTAAGTAGAATACATATGTAATATTTATTATATATTTACACTTGATTAATAGATATTTTACATTTGAAGATGAAAAGACGAGATCATGGATCTCATTGTTATACTTCATTGTATTTGTAAACTGCCACGCGACTTCGTGGCGTTTATTGCGAAAATTAAATAATTGGTGATAAGAAAGTATTTAGGCTTATTTATTGTTATTTGTAAATGTAGTTTAGGAGAGAAAGTCTACATTGTAAGTTTTGGTGCTCCGGAACATGCCAAACCTCAGCGAAGCGTCAATTACAGGCTCGACAATAAGTTTTTCTTCAGTCTCCAAGCCTTTTGGCGTATCTATTGAATTCATAAGATTACTTTATAACTTCCTATTGGTATAATATACTAATATACATATATAAAGTATATTTACCTACTATTACCGGTGCCGATTTAGAAAAGAGTGTTACACGTGGTTTCTTGAAAACGCTTACCTTCAGGCATTCGATCTTCACCAGCATCTATAAATTTAATGTTAATTATACCGCGAAAATTGTAACTTTTGAGGCTACGTTAATTTAGCCAAGAAATATTTAATAAGAATTATAAATAATTATTACCTCAACCAATTCCCTCGTATGAAATGGCTGCAATGCCGGCATAAATCTTGATTGAATTTTAGTTAGAAATGCTCCAGGATGCATCATACAGTAGGCAAGAACGGAACCCATCATGCGATCTAATACTCTACGGTTTAGCACACCATCTATTCTTATCCAAGGTCTTATCACTACTTTTATTTCCTCTGCTGAACTGAAAAGCGTAATTAGTTCGTTATAATATTATCAAAAATGTTATTACATGAATTTTGTTTAATAATAAAATCTGGATATTGCTCTTACTTGAAGTCTAATCGCTTAGCAGCTTTATGTATATCTTTTTGTTGAAGCAAAGATATTCTATTTCTTTGCATTCTTTTACTAGAATGTGAAATGTGCTCCTCCTCTGTGATACAAACATTGGTGTCCAATTGAACCTTTTTTTTCGTACCAACAGTCGCATCCTCCACAATGGCAACCCCTTCATCACGTTGCAGATTGCTCTGTTCCGTTTCGGCACTTTCCACATCTTTCTCTAAATTGTCATTAACTAAATCACGTCTCACAAATTTTTGATCGTTGACTATATCTGCGGTTGTAGATGGTCCATCCTGTAGGGTGCTCGTTGAACACTCATCTTTGATAACGAAATTTTCTTGTTTCTCCTCGTCGGCAAAATACATACTTCCTTTTGGTATTAACGGTTGAGAGTCCTTATCCAGGCGCAGAATTTTGTAAGATTCTATCAGCCAAGGTTCAGTATAAGACCAATGAATGTAACGAAGAGTTGTCACACCGGATCGTAGGAAGAGATAATGGGTTGTCAAGAGTGATACAATTTCACATAAAATTTCTTCATCCATGCAGCTAAATTTCGTCTAGAAAATATGTTAGGGAATTACTAATGATATGACCTGTATAGACAAAATTATTGAAACTTACCAGAAGTTCTTTCGTAGTGCACCCTAACTCCTTCATACTTCTCACAAATTTGTACACGTTATCAACGTCGTTCAACGAGATATGAGGGAGTTCAAGGATACTTTGTTTAAATTCCGCATAAGAGATGTCCTTTGGAAAAATTGCGTATTTCTTAATGTCATCTATGAGCTTCTTAGCCAGGTTTGTATTCAAAGGCAGTATTTCTCTAGGTACGTTGTGCTGATGAAAATCTGTTAGCTCTCTGGGACTCTTGGATTCAGGTAGATGCAAGGAATAGAATATCTTGAAAGTATTCACGACGAAATACTCGTGAGCGTGATGACTGTCAGACAGAGCAAAGTCATTCAATTCTTCTCGCATCATTAATAGTGCTATTCGTGTTCCTCGCTTTTGTACATCATTCAGATCTAACACTTTTCCAGAAGAACTCTCACATTCCATCTCATTGTAGATATTCTTAATGATGTCATTAACGCGAGCAGAACTATTGTTTGGATTTGAAAAAGTATCTGAGACTTTAACAGCAGTAGTGGCATCTCGTGATTTTATTGTTGATGTATTCGTCTCTGTGTTCACAACAGAGTTATCATCAGGATTGCTCAGTGTGATGGTTTCTGCATTACTAGGAACGATATCACCGGAGATTTCTTTGTTGTCTGTAATAAATAGAATGTTTTAATAATTTTAAAAATCACATTGATCATTTTAATCTAATGTCTTACCCGGGATTTCAATTGCGTAATCATTAATTTCTGAAGGACTACTTGTTCTTGCCTTCTTCACAATCAGCTCTTGATTAATCTCACTGTCGGTTAACGAATCCCTACTTCTTTTTTTATTAATATTTTGTACCTGTGTTGTGTTTTCCGAAGATTTTTCAGTAATTTTTTGCATAAGTATTTCACTGTGAGAAGCAGCTGAACTATTTTTGTTTTGAGCGTTTATGAATTCGTCATCGGTCGCTTCAACATCGGACATCATTCTGAGTTTCTTTTTTGGAACAGTATCTTTATTATTCCCATTAGATCTTTTAAGGGAAGGTTTTGATTTATTTTCTTGTGTTTTCAACAGAACAGAAGCGTCATCCACATCGCACCGATCAATGTCTTCCTTGCTTAAGGTGATTGTAGTACCATCCTGAAACCGTATTGTATGATTTTCATCCTCGTCATCAGCGTCACCGATATCATCAGGAAAGTCATCATCATCATCATCATCATCACAATCCTCATCAGCTTCCACACATTCCCGTTCAGCATCAGTCTGATCAAGTGAAGATCCGACCCTAAAATCTTTGAAACTTCCAAAAACAGAGACATCAACTTCTTGTAAGTTGTCCGTTCCCATTTCCAGAACCTTCCGGTACTTCTTCTTCCTCTCCATCATCTCATCATCAAATTTTTCTCTTTTAATTCGTCTATCCGTATCCTCTGTATCGCGCACCTCTTTGATCTCTGCCTCCTCTAATTGCCTAGCAACTTCATCGTTCCTCGTTTTCCAATATTGATGCCTGTCACGGTCCTCTTTTTCCCGCTTCTCCCCAATAACTTTATCCTCAAATTCACGTCTCTCGATTTCATCTTCTTCCTCGACTTCCGGGTCTATCAAATCAATGTCTACGTTACGTTTTTTCTTAGCATTCAATTGCTCCAGGCTCCTTAAGATATCCAGGTACCTCCTTTCGATTCTGAGATACGTTTCATCCTTCTCTTGTAACCTGGGATCTAGCATGATTATTTGATCAGGTACTTCTATATCGAATTCCAACTGACCCTTAGCAATGTAGTCATGAATAGCAACGACTATTCCACCGGTCACAGGTGCAGCCTCTATACCGTCCACGCCATCAGGGACAGCATAGTTTAAGGATTCTAACTGATTCTCTCCATACCATTGAGTCAACTTGTAGAGGAAGTCATACGACTCGGCAAAAGCCTCGTAGGGCCATTTAGTTTGAAATTTATATATGTAACCAGTGCTCAATTGGTACTGGGAACTGCTCATAGGCATGCAATTTCCATACTTCTTTATTGCACACATATAGCTCTTCTTCACAGATACCATTTGATCCGATCTGATCTTGTTCATAGCGATCCTGAGAAGAAATTCTGGATATTGCTGATACACTTTAAAAAGTTGATACGCCCAGGATGTTCTATCTTTCCCACAGCACATTGAACTGTGTATCACAGAATTGATAGTAGCAGAATGAATATCATTGATACTGCTAACATCCTTAGTAAAGCCCCGTGAGCCCAATGGCTTTGAAGGATGTTTCACTTTGTAAAGCAGATTGAATTCTTGAATAGTTTTAGGTAGAACAATATGCTCTCTGGGTACCATATCAGATATATCATAATACTTCTTCGCTACATAAGCCACAAGATCTTTGAACACTTCAGCAACTTGTTCCTCATATTCATAAGGGTTTTGACAATCCTTTTTCATCTTCTCAACAATACCGTCGAAGCGTTTGTTGATGTAAAAATTCTGCTTAATCTCCTCTACACCCAGCATCACGCTGTTCATTGTCTGAGGGCGTCTCAGCATGTACAACAATCTTCTCTGGCATGCTCGCGAAGTCTTATTACACGAAGTAGGCGAGTAGGAGCGCAAAACGTCTCTCACGGAAATGAATGTAATCATCTGCTTTCTAGGATTTGGGCACAAGTACATCATTACGACTTTACAGACAAGTAAAATGTTATCTTCGTGTGGCTCCCAGTCGACACGCAATTTATCCATTCGTTGCAGAGCACAGAAATCGATTTCGTCGTATTTTACTCTTGGTCTCACTTTGCGTTTTCGTGGCATTACTCTTCTGACAAAGGACTTCTGCTTCGTGCTGTGACAGGAGACGAGAGTTTGATACTCCTTTTGTTTAGCTCTATGCTGGGCAGCGTCTGCTTCTCGTTTCTGTATTCGTTTCTTCAATTCAGTTGCGTTGACCGTTGCTGGTCCAGTGACTTTTCGTAGGTCAGCGAATTCTGTAAACTTCACAGGCTTCGCTTTGATCTTTGACATATAAGCGCTTCGTTGACGTTCTGCTTTGATCTTAGTAATCTTTTTCGAGTATTGTCGTTGGATGTAGTAGGAATTTCCCCAGTTCCAGTTTCTTTTGAGGTGAGCAAAGAATGCTGAGTCCAGACCTGCCGCACCTCTGCGATCACCAGGAACAAAACCAACGTCCAATTCACAGGCCTCGTGGGGCATCCGGGCTCGAATTGCTTGAATCATCTCGGTTTTCTTTCCCAAATCCTCCAGCAATATGTCCTTACCTTGCACCACGAGTCTACCGCCCAAGAATGTATTTATACATGTATTCCACATGTCGTACCAATACTTTTCTAATGCTTGCATCGAATCGAATGTATACTTCATCACGGGGTACTCTTTCTCCTCAATTTTATGATAGCCTGCAGCAGAGGACGTAGTATCCAGCAGTTCAGCATGCCGATTTAGATAAAGAAAGACCTGATCTTTCTCCTTCAATTTTTGAGGGCCAAATTGTATCAATCCGATATAGCACAGCCTTGTTATACTTTCGTGAATAGTGAATATATACTTTCGTGCCATAAGTAAAGTATTTCTAATATTCGTCGGCAAGTCCTTTACTAGGAAATGTTTCCTGATTGGATGATTTACGTAATACTCAAGATCGGGTATCACAAACGGCACGTTATGAACTTTAAGAAAACATGACAGTGGTATACGTAATAGAATATCACACATAAGGGTCCATCCTAATGGCCAGCCTACGAAAGAAAGGAATATTCGCTCACATTCAATCTATTGATACAAATCAGTTTACTTTCCTATAAAATGCGTCATCTTTTAAATTGTTTACCGTTATGTTGTGGCACTGGTGGTATAAACATTTTCCAATTCACTTCCATATTGTAAATTGTACTCATTTCTTTTCCTAAAGCATCATCAATGAGAAAACCATTACGGCGCAAATACGCCAATTGTTCTTCTTTCGTTGCTGACTGTTCCCCTGGATGATCATATATCACGTAGTATATCAAAGCATGAAGGGTTTGCATGCGCACGAATTTTGGACTGTAACCGTATTTTTTGCCCATTGTCTGTAATGACATGTTGCACAAAATTATAAAGACATAGTGCGAGACCCTGTGCAAAAAATGATTTACTTACATAGTCGTACTTCAAGTTGGTAGTAACTGGTTTGCTCTTTTCAGGAATTACTTCTTTCGAATCCTTGTCAACTTCCTTCGAATCTTTCTGTTCCATTTCAATACGATCTAACTGATTTTGTGTAATTGGTTTGATATTCTGGGATCCCACCAAACAAAACTTTATTTTTGCTTGTTCCACGGCAGATTGAATGACGGTGTGATTTGTATTGATACTTGGATCACAAATAAACGTAAGTGATTTCTCCTTTCCATTTGCGCTCAATGTCAATTTGATGTTTTTAACTAGATTATCTTTAGCTAACTTTTGCAGGAGCCTGATTAAAGATTTTTTATCAATTTTCACGTCGTACCCCTCTCTATCTTCTTCCTCGTTTATCATCTAAAATTAGTAAGTTCAGTTAACCGATACATAGACACTGAGAAGTACAAGATTAACTATAATAGATAATCCATTAAGATGGAGTAACGAAACGGTAATTGTACCTTCATCAACTTTGTCATGTCTTTGATGACTTTGTCTTCCTTAACAGATTGGATAATCATGTTGGCTCGTTTGAGCAGCCTGTACGTGATGTTTGATATATTTTTACTCTCGTTCTTATGCAATTCCTCTATAAATCCAACAATATTATTTGAGGATTTTCCTCCTTGATCTATTGGGAGTTGTTCAACTAGTTTTGTTTTAATGCTGTTGAACAGAGACATTGCCCTAACACGGTCAGCATGTCGTAATTTTGATATCGTGTTCTTCTTGTCAAATATACTTTTATCTTCCTTTCTTTGGATATCGTAGGAAATCACAAATTTCCCTCGTGACGATTTTGTCAACTTCTTCTGTGATACATTCAAAAATGTATGTTTGTAGACAAAACAATACTTTGCTACCTTGTACTTCCGTATAATTCCATTTGCACACCGGAAAAGATTTTTGTCTCTATTACCGAAACTTTCAACATTGCTCAGAGAAGCTTCATTCACTGATACTGGATCAGATTCTATATTGGTTTTGCCAGCTTCTTCGCTATCGTCATAGGTTTTAATTACAGTGACATTTTCCTCCTGTGTTCTTTCAGGTTCTTCGTATTTTTCAATTGCAGGTGCACTCTTCTCATTTTCGAAATTCACTGTTTTACTCAACTCTTTAATTTTATTAACTTCTTCACGAAATTGTTTACTCATTTTACTACTCTCTTCGAATTTCTTCGATACATATTTGGCTAACCTTTGTCTGCCCATATCATTCATATATGTTGCTACTATTTTTGATCTCACCAAATTACGTAAAACCATTCGAGATTGCAATTTTGTCAGGCCCAGTTTTTTCGCAAGCTTTCCTTGGCATAAACCGTCGCGACCGCTCTCTTCCAGAATATTGTTTGCTTGCCTGAGTAATGGAATGTTCAGCCGTTGATTCGAAATATCCAGATCTGTAATAAAAAAGTTTTATAGTAAAGAGCCTCCTGAATTTTGTTATTAAATGTTTTACGTACCAACAAGATCTTCCTCTTCATGTACTTCATCCTTACCCCACAATTCCGAAATATCAACGTTTGGGTCTAACAGCTGGATTACGCGTATTGTTTTTTCCTTCGTGGGGTTATTTCTTCTTTGCCATTCTTTGTCTTCCGCATCTGGATATAATGTTCTATAAGGAACCCTCTTCAAAGTGGCAAAAAACGAATATTTAGTTACTTTTATCAAAACTCTATATCAATGTATATTATACATACCAGATCTGTTCGAACGACCTTCTGGAAAAAAGCTGTTTTGAACAATTTCTTAATGGGATTCTCAAGTTGCAATGTTTTCCTTATTTCGTCATACTCTGCAACATAGTTATCTTTTGACTTCAATTTTTCAATAACTTGATCAGCTAAATAGAGTATCTTTGGTTTTCGTTCAACAAAGAATCTTGGTAAATGAAGTAAGCTTCCACTGTAGCAGTGACCACCACTTTTTTGATGGTGCAACTGCTTCGTTATTAGCTTGTGCCGCAGTAAATATTTTCTGTGATAGAACAATGACTTGGGATCTTCCTTCAGTGAATTAAGGCTTAACTTCCCTTGTGTGACTTCGCCATGATACCTTGCCCTTCCCACTCGTTCCAAAAAACAGTATTGCATAACTGTTAATTCCAAGGTAGGACAAACATTATAGCCCATTAATGCACATTCGCGTAACTTTTGTGATGCAACTATAACTAGAGTTTGTTCATAATTTTGTATGATATCTTGTAAACTTAAAGTTTTGATAATACTACTAATATCTTTGCGAGTATAATATGTAGCACAAGAACCCTTGATACCATTTTGCGAATCCTCTATTGGACAATGAGGATAAATATCATTTGGTACATTTGCCTGAAAAGATAAGGTGTAAAACACAATACTTAACAATTTTACCAAATAATTACTTACCGGCTCCAATATCATTCCAAGATCTGGATCGACATATTCATAACGATCAAATATGACTAGCTTCTCTCTAGGTGATTCTAGCTTGTAAAACCTCAGTTCTCTTATTTGCAGGCAAATACCCCAAAGCTGCTCTATAAATGACTGAGAAAAAGGTAATGGATTGTGGAGCCTTAATGATAAGCGTTTCCATAATGCTGTAAAAGAAACATATTGAGTTCTATAAACCATGAAACCCACAAATATACTCAAAGAATACAGACCTTCTACGGTTATACCGTCGAGACCCTCCAAAGAAATTTCATCAATGACTGCATCAACTAAATTAATTGTGGGAAGAGATGCCATCTCTTCCTATATTCTCAATTAAGTTTGCGTTAAAAAAAGATCATAGAAGTTCTGAAAAATGATTCCCATAAGTAATGGGAACACTTGACTTTACACACAATCAGCTATTAGCCGTCACTGGCCGTCAATAGCTGTCACTATAGTTAACCAGGTTCATTGCTAGTCGCACTGGATCACACGTGTAGTAAGCAGTAGGTGGTTCTGTTTTTATCACATGAGAAAATTAGTGAAGCTCAGTGAAGCTGCACTAGATGGCGTTTAATAGTCTGTATTCTGATTGTAATCTTATCATCTTTTTCAAAGTAATTAAAAAATTCCTTAATAGCAGATTATACCATTAATTAGTCTTTTACTTACCAGATTACTTGAGAGAAAGATGCTGATATTGAATACAACGATATAATTGTAAAGAATGATGATAAGAGTTCAAGTTGCTATTCATAGCTTGCAATACTTCAAACACTACAGGTACTGCATTGCGTATCTTCCTTATATGCAAACTTCTTTAATCCTACATTTGTTAATAGTGTACAAGGAACTCGGACCATTGTCAGCATGAGTAATCCTTTAGCAGCTATTTGCCAAATGACATCTACATCTGACAAGAACAAAAATTTGGAAACAATATGCAGTTTAGTTAATGAAGCTAAGCAAAGACATGCTTCTGTAAGAATACTTTAATTTATAAGAGGATTGTTAGGTATAACATAGCATTTTTATTTTTTATACTTTAATCTTTTAGATTGCCTTTTTCCCTGAAGCTTGCGACTATTTGGCAGATAATAAAAGTAGTATTGTTGAGATGGCAGAACCACTGGATGGTTCAACAGTAACTGCTTATAAGAAACTTGCATGTGACAATGATATGTGGTTATCCTTTGGAGGGGTTCATGAAAAAGTAAGTCATAGCTAATTTACGACATCAACCATATCTATTAGGTACATGATTTTTTTTCAGTTAGGAAATGATGCCGAGAGGATAAGCAATTCACATATTTTAATTAATAACAAAGGTGACATCACCCAGGTATATAGAAAGATACATCTGTTTGACATGGAAAATAAAGAAACTGGTGTTCGGTTGATGGAATCAGATTATGTACAACAAGGTAGTGAAATTCTTCCTCCTGTTACTACACCTATTGGAAAATTGGGCCTTAGTATTGTATCCTTAAAAATGAAAACCAACTCCTTGAATATACATGGAATCTTTAGTAGCACTTCATTGTGTGATTAAATATTTTGACAGTACCTTAACAGTGAAACAGTGTTATGATATTCGTTTTCCTGAAATATCATTGGCGCTCCGAAACATGGGTTCACAAATTCTTACTTATCCATCGGCTTTCACATATCAAACTGGTGCTGCTCATTGGGAAGTCTTGTTACGTGCACGTGCCATTGAAACACAATGTTATGTTATTGCAGCGGCTCAAACAGGTGCACATAATAAAAAACGAGTTAGCTGGGGTCACGCTATGGTAAATATTAAACCAAATAATTTTTCAAATGAAAATTCAGTTGTAGGAATTAAGAACGAATATTTGAAAATTAAATATGTGATAATCCTGTTTAGATCATTGACCCATGGGGTGCTGTCATTGCTCAGTGTGCAGAAAAAACTGGCATTGCAGTTGCAGAAATTGATTTAGAAATTCTTAACAAAATACGCAAAAATATGCCATGTGATGAACATCGACGCACTGATTTATATCCAGTTATTCAACCTTTGAAGTAACAAGCATTTTCAGTAGGCATAATTTTTATTCAATAATGGATATATGAACGATATAGTTAGCTGGCTCAGTGAATTTATTTTATATTGATGTTAAATTGTCATGTAAATAAATATATCTACATGTATGTTAATAGAGAGGACGCGAAATGTAGATATTAAAAACAATTGAATTCATTGTGACACTTTATTCCACTTATGCACCACATGTCCTCATCATTCACATCATACTATGCGAAATGTGTTGTATTTAATGACCGTTAAAGGCAGGTACATATTAAAAAAACAAAAGAAATATAAGTTTGAAAACATTACATTCCATATTCTGCTAGGATTACAATGTTAATTTGTTTTACTTTGGTGATATATGCTTTCGATAGGATCAAGTCTCCCTTGGGTTCCTACAAGATCAGAATCAATTCCATTAAGAACCCAATTATGTTCACAAATTTGCAATGCTTCCCACTCAGATTTAAAAGCAGCCTTAGGATCTGGGGGCATCGACATTGCTGCTCCAGATACTTGATCTTGTAAGAGTCTCGAGGTATCAGCTGCATTATTTTCACCGAGTACCAATGTATAAATCGATCTAAGTCCAAAGACATTGAGAAAATACCATGATGCTGAAGAAACCCAAGCAGCATCCAAAGTGACTAGTTCTATTCCTCGTTGAAGCATAGGTTTGAAACGTAAAGTCAGTGGGAATGGTACCTTTGCTAGAATAAAATTTATCAAATTATATTTTACATTTTGATTGTCATACACACACACATATATATATATATATTTGTATTTGCAATTTATATTTACTGGTAACAAATCCAGAGAACATCCAATTGATCCAACCTCCAATTAGAACCATAGGTAAAACATTAGTAACATTTCCTTTTAACATATCAGTCATCATACTGGGATCACTCATAGGATTTTGTGAAACAGGAGCACGCTTTTGTGTTTTGAAATACCCTGTTTCCTCATTATTGAAAAAGTGGCGTCTCATAATAAATGCTGGTCGAGGTATATATTGTCCATTTTCTCTTAACAGTCTTGAACGAATCATCACCTGACTGGAATAGACAAAATAATTAAAAATTATGTCAGTTAACTAACGATTTACATGGCAATATTGTAATTGATAAGCATTCGATATTATAGAACCATTAATTTAAGGTTATATCATGTTTCTGCACACCTGTCTTGTACTTGATGTACTTCAACCTTCTTCTGTGATGCCAGTAAAATAGAAACATAATGCCTAATGATTCCAACAAGAAATGTAATTACAACAATGGGCAGAAATACCCAACCCCGAATATTAGGATCTAATAGCAATTCAGCCATTTTAATAACTTTTTATTAAACACTGTTAAACACATTAAACAGTAGCTGTCAAATATTCACAATGCAGCGACACCATCGAACATTGACTACGTTTACACGACGGTCTTAAACCGGTTTAGTTAATACTGATCAAAAGGAATCAAAAGGAGTAGACAAATAATAGACATTACTACTTGTAAGGAATATTTAGTATTGGTCAATTCTCTTAGATTAGTATTCCGGTTTAAGACCGTCATGTAAACGTAGTCACTTAATACCGTACTAATCTTAATATTCTGTAAACTCGCTCTAAATTAAAGAGCATTCACATGACACAGTTGTACATTTGTAAATAAAAATTCTGCCACTTCTTAAACGAGGCGCCACTGGCGATCGTGAACTACGCAACCTTCTTTAGTCGACTTGCCAAAGAGCCGTGATGTAGACCGTCCATTTTGTTTCAAGCCGTGAAACATACATACTGCATTTAGCGTGTTCCACGTTTCGTGTCATCAAGGACTTAAAAGTGAGTAATCGTGTATTGGCATTGTTCAATTAAAAAAATATTAACGAAGTTTTATAATTCAGTATTATAATGTTATCAAAATGAGAAAAATTTATTAGATTAAATAAAATACTTTGCAATATTTTCGGATGCGTCAGGCTTAGAGTACTTAGTCTGTTTACACGCGGTGCGGGATTTGCTCGCGTCGAGTAGAATAAATTTATAATAATCCCTAGTTTTGCTATAATTCTATTAGGTTTTGAATTACAGATATTTATTTCTATTTAGTCTTATTCCCAGATGTTATTATTACCATGTCTGCGAGTAAAATTAATCTTGCAATTGTAGCGCTCTAATATATTGTTCATTATTTCAATACCTGCCAACTATTATTTTTGGAATTTATCCTTTTTGAGTAACAAAGTCTAAATGATGACTTATCAACATTACCATCTTTCGCCTGAGTGCCAGTGATGAGCAACTACATCTGAGCATACCACTTGTTATAATTTATTTATTTTGGAAAATATTTCCATTGCCTAAATATTTATTTATACTTTTTAGAATGCGTTACGTGGCCGCTTATCTTTTGGCTGTCCTGGGTGGCAAGAATGCACCCAACCAAACTGATATTGAGAAGATCTTATCCTCTGTTGGTATCGAAGCTGATGCTGAGAAACTAAAGAAGGTGATTTCTGAACTCAATGGAAAGAATATTGATGAATTGATTACTAAAGGTAAATGCTGTTGGATTTTTGATCTTACATTCAATGTATTACATTTATAATCTTCTTTATAAATATATATTGTATTTTCCGATTTAAATCCTACACTTGTGTTGCGCTAAAAAGAAATTTTCTTATAGGACGTGAAAAGCTGTCCTCTATGCCAGTTGGTGGTGGTGCAGCTGCTCCTGCTGCAGCTGCAGCTGCTGCTGCTCCAGTTGAAGAAAAGAAAGGTGAGACTTGCAAACAATTTATTTTTAAATAATAAAAATTTTTTAAGTATGATGTTATATATAAATACCATCTTTCGACTGAAGCAATGTGCTGAAAATTTTGTTACTGATATCAAAATATTTATTAAGTAAAATGAAACGATAAGTTTATACAACAACTAACAAAAAGTAATTTTCTCAGCAGAAGAAAAGAAGCCTGCAAAAGAAGAATCTGAGTCAGAAGATGATGACATGGGATTTGGTTTGTTCGACTAAACATCTACTTGCCATCCAGAACAGTAAAAAGGATTTTATTCTCCAGCAGCAAAGCAATTCACCTATACACGTCATCGTATTTTATCTATTATTGTAACTTCTGCTGAAGAATAAATCGTTTTGAATTTTTATGACGTGTTTGTTTTCTTATTTGTTCTCAATCAATTAAAATTTCCCTGCTTTGATCTTGAAATTGATCTAATACGTATTGAAAAACCAAACAGTTTCAATCACGAACATTATGTTTTGCCATGAAGCTTGAGTGTCCAAGTTCAAAATGGAACAATGCGTGTACAAGAGTGCGTATTTCTGGTTCTGCCATATGTACAGTTTAAGAAATAATCGAAGGAATTCCGCAAGTACGCGAAGAATGTTCGTTCTATGATAAAAAAAGGGGTGGATAGATATAATAGACGGTGTGCGCGCCGTCGCGGCTTCATTCACAAGATTTACGGTGGGGAACAGTGGGGACTACCTTGAAGCGTTGGAGTGGGGTAGCACTCGCGGCCATCTTCCTGTATTCTTGCGCTTAAACTAGTTGGCAGATCTCTTCCGAATTTAGAAAGAGTTACAGTATCTATCGTTTGTCGTGAAATTCTTTTTCTATTCGAAGGTAGCAGTTGATACAGAAAGGAGTTCAGTTGAGAGTCGATAAAATTTAGATCGGTGGGACTATTTTCTTCGGAGGGGGCGGATGAGGCAGCCATGTTGGGTGTCAGCGGCGAACAGTGACGGCATTCGCTTTGCGTCAGTCGGTTGTGTGTGCGGATGACTGAATTGAGATTTTCGGGGTGAAAAACGCAGGAAATAACCAAGCCGCTGTGAACAGATCATTGTATACGGTCGCGCGAATATCCCCAGAGAGAATCACGGCTCAAAGATATTCGGAAAGCGCGAAGAGTGACTACGAAAATGACGCAGCTACTGCCCATAAGGTTTCAGGAACATCTCCAGGTAGGTGACCTGCTTTACGCTCGAACCGTCAAATATTTGAGCGTCTCATTATTATCCATTTGTACCGGAAGTTCCAACTAATGCGGGATGGGTGCTGGTCTTTTATACCGAGGTTAAATAGGACCTTAAGATTTAGGTATATATTGATGAATCCCGATCTACTGAGAATATCTATCCGTTGACGTTGACATGACAGCTATACTTTGGTATCTGTGTATTGGAGTATTATTCATTCTGACTTTTTTTTCGTGGCTCCGAATTCGACTCTTATAGGGGTAGTTCAATATCTCCGACCGATGCTCTCTCGTAGCGAACATCTCGACAAAATCAATGAAAATAGTCGCTCGATTTTTAACCGATAACCGCGATCTTGTCGCTAGTATGGATGGCAGGCATGGGCTCTAAACCCGGAACAGAGTGGGGAGCCACGTCTTCTCTTCTACTACGCCCCCCCCGTTTCCTACACCTACATTTTCCAAACACTTTTTTCAGTCTTCGTTATTATTCTTAGTGTTTAAATTCTTTGGAATTTTCAACATCTAAATGTCCTTTGATCCAGCAATATTTCACATTCAGACGTTTTTCTTAGTTGAAAACGTTTAACTATCAATGATGGCTAGTATAGTTTGCTGGGAATTACTTGATAATGAAAATCAAATTTTAGCACTTTTGAGGGAATACATTGGTGCTTATATTATAAATATCTATCTGTACTGAATGTCGTAATTTACATCACTTTGCAGAACTTGAAAAATTGTTCAATTGTAAGGAATCGATTGAAAGATATCTTCTGTTTAAAGTTATTGATTAGTAAAAATTTAATCAGTATTAATGTCCTTGGATTCAGTTTCAAAAAGGGATGATGACTTTGACCTTGATAGTATTCAATTTATTTATGCAATTAAATTCATGAACAATTTATTCTACAAATAAGGTTTTATTTTTAGATGGAAAAAGTATACGTATATTATCAGTTTAGAGAATGCACTCATGTTTCTTACCATAAAAAATAATTATCAATTTCAATGTCCCATATCAGTTTGACATTAGATGAGATAAAGATTATTTGATTTATTTGTAAACCTTGATAATAACTGTAAAAGCTTAAATAAGTAAACAAGGCTAAATAATTGATAAAGTTAATTGTGCCTGTTATTATTTGAATTGTGTTATTGGACAATATTGAAATTTCAGCTTACAGCTGTGGGAATCAATGCGAGCAATGTTGGCTTCAACTCCCTTACGATGGAGTCTGATAAATTTATCTGTGTTCGAGAAAAAGTTGGGGATACATCTCAAGTTGTTATCATTGACATGAATGACTCCGCCAACCCCATTAGAAGACCTATTTCCGCCGATTCAGCAATTATGAATCCAGCTAGTAAAGTCATTGCTCTCAAAGGTAAGAATGATATTTTATTTCCCAGGAAAGTAATGATCTGCAAAAGTATTTTTAATCAGTTTAGTAATTCACTGTACTTTCATATAAAATATATGCTTTATCCTTTCATTATCTGTTTCTTCATATTCCAATTAATAATAATATTATTGATTTTATCATCAAATGATAATTCAACAAACAGTTAACCTCAATTCTATCTTAAAGATGGTATTTGTCTTTTACATAAAACAGCTCAAAAGACTCTTCAAATATTTAACATCGAAATGAAGTCCAAAATGAAAGCTCACACAATGACAGAGGATGTCGTATTTTGGAAATGGATTTCATTGAATACTTTGGCTTTGGTAACCGAGACTGCAGTTTATCATTGGTCCATGGAGGGTGATTCTACACCACATAAAATGTTTGATCGTCACTCATCACTGAATGGCTGTCAAATTATAAACTATCGAACGGATCCTAAGCAAACGTGGCTTCTGCTGATTGGTATTTCGGCGCAACACAATAGAGTAGTCGGAGCAATGCAACTATATTCCGTAGAACGAAAATGTTCCCAGCCAATTGAAGGGCACGCTGCATCGTTTGCGCAATTCAAAATGGAAGGAAACGCAGAACCAAGTAATCTATTCTGTTTCGCCGTGAGAACAGTCCAAGGCGCTAAGCTTCACATCATTGAAGTTGGACAGCCCCCTGCCGGAAATCAACCATTCCCCAAAAAAGCAGTCGATGTATTCTTTCCCCAGGAAGCAGGAAATGATTTTCCAGTTGCCATGCAAGTCAGCTCGAAATACGATGTCATATATTTAATTACGAAATACGGTTACATACACATGTACGACATTGAGTCAGCGACCTGCATATTCATGAACCGGATCTCTGGAGAGACGATCTTTGTCACTGCACCTCACGAGGCTTCCGGTGGTATTATTGGCGTTAATCGCAAGGGCCAAGTTCTATCTGTATCGGTCGAGGAAGAGAATATAATTCCTTACATCAATGGGGTCTTACAAAATCCTGAGCTGGCTCTGCGTATGGCCGTGAGGAATAATCTTTCCGGTGCTGAAGATCTGTTCATGAGGAAATTCAATATGCTTTTCCAAAATGGCCAATATGCAGAAGCAGCTAAAGTCGCCGCGAATGCTCCAAAAGGAATATTGAGAACTCCGGCAACTATCCAACGTTTCCAGCAAGTACGTTCACACTTATCAGTTGGACCTGAAGCCCTACTTTATTCTTTTTTACATTTTCTAACATGCATATACTCATTTGTTCTTTCCTAGGTCCCTACAACGCAAGGACAGTCATCTCCGTTACTTCAATATTTCGGTATCCTCTTAGACCAGGGTCAATTGAATAAATATGAATCGTTGGAATTGTGTCGTCCTGTCTTGGTTCAAGGCCGTAAGCAGCTTCTTGAAAAGTGGCTGAAGGAAGACAAACTTGAGTGCAGCGAAGAACTAGGTGATTTGGTGAAGCAAGCCGACCCCACTTTGGCTCTCAGTGTCTATTTGCGAGCTAATGTACCCAATAAGGTCATTCAGTGCTTCGCGGAGACTGGCCAGTTCCAAAAGATCGTTCTTTATGCCAAAAAAGTCTCCTATACGCCTGACTATATCTTCCTCTTGAGAAATGTCATGAGAATCAATCCTGATCAAGGCGTGGCTTTTGCTCAGATGCTTGTACAGGACGATGAACCCCTGGCTGACATTAATCAAGTGAGTGCACTATTTTATTTTCCTCGCGTACCCTCAACCCTCAGTCTTTACAACATCTACATAAAGTTCCTACAGAAATCATACGTTGCAACAGTTTAAGTTACTGGTATAATGAGAAACCATTTACTTGTGCTATCAATAGATTAGAATAAAAAATAGTTTAGAAGAGATAAGATTCCACTTTCATAATATGGTTTATTTTTATTCCAATGTGAATATCCAGTCCTATAATAAACTCACAGATGATGCACATTTAATAAATTGATAGCAGATATGCTTAAAATATTGTCGCCATTTGATATACTTTTAAGTGAGTCATCGCAACTCGTAATCAGATTAAAACAGAAATTTATGTTTACCACAAAATATAGATAATTCAAGGTTAGGATAAAGTGTTTACATTTTATTTCCTTATTTTGTGCGACGCGCAATACGAACGCAAACATTTAATATATTTTACTAGCAATCATGTTTTCGTTTAATGTACGTCTGCAATCTAGAATTTTCAATTAATCTTCTGATAAACTTACTATATATATATATGTTAAATATTTGGTGAAGACATGAACATTATTGGGCGTCTAAAATTCACCAAGCGCAATTATACTCATAGCGTATAAATTATATAACAATAAGTAATGTCATCATGTAATACCATCCTTCCAATTGTTACAGATCGTAGACATCTTCATGGAACAGAATATGGTGCAACAATGTACGGCGTTCTTGCTCGATGCTCTTAAAAATAATCGTGCGAGCGAAGGTGCCTTGCAGACACGTCTCTTGGAAATGAATCTAATGTCCGCTCCTCAGGTAGCCGATGCTATCTTAGGCAATCAAATGTTCACTCATTACGACAGGGCCCACGTTGCCCAACTTTGTGAGAAAGCTGGCCTGTTACAACGAGCCCTGGAACATTACACGGACTTGTACGACATCAAGAGGGCGGTTGTTCACACACACTTGCTTTCACCCGACTGGCTCGTCGGATTTTTCGGCACACTGTCCGTTGAAGATTCTCTTGAATGTCTCAAAGCAATGCTTACTGCGAACATCCGACAGAATCTCCAAATTTGCGTCCAGATAGCAACGAAATATCACGAGCAATTGACTACTAAAGCTCTCATAGGTATGTGCGTTGTTCATTGTGTATTCATCTTTATTCGTTTCATAAGCTTTTAGTTATTCGGACGTGTCGGCTAATATTTTCGCATAGCAATGCATCATGAGAATATTCATAGTTGCAAATTGAGTTGTGGATTCTCTGCTTATAATTTTTTTTTTGTTATCGTGGGAGAGAATTGTGATAGGCGTGAATTGCGATTTAATTTCGGAATACTCTTGGCAAGGTGTGGCTGACTGATATATTATATGGAGTATATACCTGAGTCACGTCAGCTTGAATTTTGTGACATTGCGTTGCGTGCGAGCTTAATGTGTCAAATTAAAATGGTAAAAATATCTTTGGTATTAAGAATCAGCTAGTGGCCTCTAGCGTGAAAACATACTTCGCTTTTAAATGGAGTATCCTTCGATTAATTATTCATATGATATATATATTTTTCTTAGATCTATTTGAAAGCTTCAAATCGTACGAGGGTCTCTTCTATTTCCTGGGATCTATTGTGAACTTCAGCCAGGATCAAGAAGTTCACTTTAAATATATCCAAGCTGCGTGTAAAACCGGTCAGATCAAGGAGGTCGAAAGAATCTGTCGTGAAAGCAATTGCTACAACCCTGAACGCGTTAAGAATTTCCTGAAGGAGGCCAAATTATCTGATCAATTGCCACTGATTATTGTTTGCGACCGATTCGACTTTGTTCATGATCTTGTTCTGTATCTTTATCGGAATAACTTACAGAAGTACATTGAGATTTACGTTCAAAAGGTGAGTGTTCGCAGTGCTCCCGAAAAAGGCTTAAGTGGAATAAGCTAGGAACTCGTATAAAAGTAAAATGATTTCATATTTTATCAAATTTCTATAGGTGAATCCGTCACGTCTACCTGTTGTAATCGGAGGTTTATTGGACGTCGATTGTTCTGAAGATATAATAAAAAATCTGATTCTCGTTGTACGAGGACAATTCTCTACCGATGAACTGGTAGAAGAAGTCGAGAAGCGCAATCGCCTTAAACTTCTTCTTCCTTGGTTGGAGTCGCGCGTACATGAAGGTTGTGTGGAACCGGCAACTCACAATGCTCTCGCCAAGATCTATATCGATAGCAATAATAATCCTGAGAGATTCCTCAAGTAAGTAAAGTTTCATTGCGATTGTGACTCCTTTTTTTTCATATTTCAATTATATTTCCTTGTGTCAATACTTGAAGTATTAACGTAACATTACTTTGCGGTATAGGGAGAATCAGTTCTACGACAGTAGAGTGGTTGGAAAGTATTGCGAAAAGCGGGATCCACATTTAGCTTGTATCGCTTATGAGCGCGGCCAATGCGACAGGGAGTTGATTAGTGTTTGCAATGAAAACAGCCTTTTCAAGAGTGAGGCAAGATATTTGGTCAGACGTCGAGATCCTGATCTGTGGGCTGAAGTCCTCCTTGAAAGCAATCCTTACAAGAGACCACTAATTGATCAGGTAGGTGTTACAATGATTAAATACTATATTAAAATGGAAAAGTACCTGATGTTGCTGATATCACGTTGACAAATCATCGCAGGTGGTCCAAACGGCGTTATCGGAAACTCAAGATCCTGAAGATATATCCGTGACCGTAAAAGCTTTCATGACGGCAGATTTACCTAACGAGTTGATTGAACTTCTCGAGAAGATCGTGTTGGACAGCAGCGTCTTTAGCGATCATCGCAATTTGCAAAATCTTCTTATCCTTACGGCGATTAAGGCTGACCGTACGCGTGTCATGGAGTACATTAATCGCTTGGACAATTACGATGCTCCTGACATTGCCAACATTGCAATCAATAATGAACTTTACGAGGAAGCCTTCGCGATATTCAAGAAATTTGATGTGAATACGTCCGCCATTCAGGTTCTCATCGAGCAGGTTAATAACCTAGATAGAGCGTATGAGTTTGCTGAAAGGTACATACTATTTTCATTATTCAATATCTAATATATGTTTACTATAGGTCGAGGGTAATTCGAACCTTGTTTTCTTTTGATAAATTGTAACACACCGAACATGTGATTATACTGTTTGTCTAAGTTGTTTGATTGAGTATTTATATTCAGTTGTATCCAAAACAATTTTGTGTTGGCACTTTCAGATGTAATGAGCCAGCTGTTTGGTCGCAACTAGCACGAGCACAGCTGCAGCAAGGATTAGTCAAGGAGGCAATTGACAGCTTCATTAAGGCGGACGATCCATCCGCATACGTCGATGTCGTGGAAACAGCCCATCGCACCTCCCACTGGGAAGATCTGGTGCGCTACTTGCAGATGGCCCGCAAAAAGGCACGCGAATCCTTTGTTGAAAGCGAGCTTATTTATGCTTACGCGCGCACTAGCAGACTCGCCGACCTGGAAGAATTCATCTCGGGCCCGAACCATGCCGATATACAGAAGGTAAATACTGTAACAAGAAATGTTTTTAGCCAATAAATCAATGACGTAATTCAATATACATGAATTTTATACGCAGATCGGCGATCGATGTTTCGATGACAAAATGTACGATGCAGCGAAGCTGTTGTACAACAACGTGTCAAACTTTGCCCGATTGGCAATAACATTGGTTCATCTGAAGGAGTTCCAAGGTGCCGTAGACAGCGCCCGTAAAGCAAATTCAACGCGTACCTGGAAGGAGGTCTGCTTTGCTTGCGTCGACAGCGGCGAATTTCGATTGGCGCAAATGTGTGGCTTGCATATAGTTGTGCATGCGGATGAGCTCGAGGATTTGATAAATTATTATCAAGATAGAGGACACTTCGAGGAGTTGATCAATCTCTTAGAGGCGGCTTTGGGTCTTGAAAGAGCCCACATGGGCATGTTCACGGAGTTGGCTATTCTTTATAGCAAGTATAAGCCACAGCGAATGCGTGAACATCTTGAACTGTTTTGGTCTCGCGTCAACATTCCCAAGGTATATAGCGCTGTTCACGATTGTCACTTGACATCCTTGTCTTTCTATGACATTTCGTCGTCTATGTTACAATCCTTCTCCTTGTTTATAGGTGCTACGCGCAGCCGAGCAGGCACATCTCTGGGCCGAGCTGGTATTCCTCTATGACAAATATGAAGAATATGACAACGCGGTACTTGCAATGATGCAACATCCCACAGAAGCTTGGCGCGAAGGCCACTTCAAGGACGTCATCACTAAAGTAGCAAACGTCGAACTCTACTACAAGGCAATACAATTCTACGTCGAATATAAGCCACTGCTGCTGAACGACATACTACTGGTACTCGCACCCAGGATGGATCACACAAGATCAGTAGCATACTTCACGCGAACTGGTCATCTTCAACTAGTGAAACCTTATCTGAGATCGGTTCAGGCATTGAACAACAAGGCTATCAATGAAGCCCTCAACGGTCTCCTTATTGATGAGGAAGACTACCAAGGTCTGCGAACGTCGATAGACGCCTTTGACAACTTTGACAACATCGCCCTAGCTCAGCAATTAGAAAAGCACGAGCTTATCGAGTTCAGACGAATTGCCGCTTATCTCTATAAAGGAAATAACAGATGGAAGCAGTCTGTGGAACTCTGTAAAAAGGATCGGCTCTTCCGGTAAGATAACGCATCGGTACTAGGTTCTTCCTTGTTGCGAGTGCTACACGTATGCTTATCTATCTCATGGTTTCTGTCTCTAAACAGGGATGCTATGGAATATGCAGCAGAATCTCGAAACGCTGAAGTTGCTGAAGAATTGCTGGAATGGTTCCTTGAAAGAGGATCAAAGGATTGCTTTGCTGCATGTCTCTTCCACTGTTATGATCTACTTCATCCTGACGTCATTCTCGAGCTCGCCTGGAGACATCGTATCCTTCATTTCGCAATGCCCTATCTCATTCAAGTGGCTCGCGAATATATCACCAAGGTAACAAAACATTTCCTACTCATTTAAGCTTTATCGTTCATCAAGAATATTACGAGAATGACTTTCATGTTTATTTTTGACACAGGTGGATAAACTCGAAGAAGCGGAAAGTCGAAGAGTTGAGGAAACCGATCACGAGGAACATAAGCCTATGATAATGCGTAAGGAATTACATCATAATTCTTTTTTTTCTCCATGCAATACACATTTTTCTGAACCTTCTATGATTTTGTGCTCTTCTCTGATGCTGCAGCTGAGCCACAGTTAATGTTGACTGCCGGTCCAGGAATGATGGCACCAGGATACGCGCCACAAGTATATGCTGCACCTACTCAAGGCGTTTACGCACCTGCTGCGGCAGCCTATCAGGGTTATAGCATGTGAGGCACGCTCTATGACACATTCGACTATAATGATCAACGATATTTACTTTTCTATAAGATGTAACTAGAACGAGATTATGCCGTTAGTTCATAGTCATAATCAACTGTCGAAAAGAATTTCGTCAATGAGCAGACATCGATATGCCTTGACCGTTCTGCAAGAAACCGAATACGAAATAGAACAAAGTTATCGCATGTTGCGAGTATCGTTGGCTTGTTAATAAAAATAATCCGTCGACGAAGAAACGACGGCAAGAAAATGTAGCAAAAGGGAAACACGTTCTTTCGAATTTAATTTTGGAAAGATCAGCTACGACGCATGGGCTCGATCATGCAAACGGTGTTGCGTGGCTGGAAAGTGTGTATCGTAGTTATTGGGAAACAAATTCGCATTCTAATCCAGGAGGTTCTGATAAATTAACAAATGACAGATATATAATCTTGCACGATATTGGATGTAAGGGCTCATTCGATATTTTGCGTTTGGATGCAATACATTTTCGACATTTGACTGTGTCACGGAAATACACGTAAAGCAGTTGCGACAAGCTTTGAAGACGAGCGTGTACTGAGAATAAACCGGAGAAGAAGTCCACATTGCGCGCGCATCATTGTATCGGCACTATAGACAAAAAAAAAATGGGCCTCTAATAACGTTTGTCAACGAATCAAACGTTTTCTTTTCTTTGGTTTCCTTTTCTGTAACTGCATCGCTCTGACGCGAATTATATCCTATAATTATTCGAGACTCGATCGTCTTTACGCATTGTTGTTCTTGTAACAAATTGTCCTTACTCTAATTTGTCTAGCCAACGTATTAATGCGTGAGAATAGACTTTTCTGTTTCTTTTTGTCTTTCACTCAATCGATATTGATTTCGTCAATCTTCATTTAAGACGTTTTTAACGTCGTCGTCTCAGAATCTAATCTAAATTAAGTGGTCGGACGTGCAGATGAAAAAAAGAGGCCAATTTCATTTCTCACGAACATGCCCCCTCCCCCCACACATGAATTACGCATTAGGAGTGTAATCTGTCACGCGTAAGAATTTGCGTCAGAGAAGTGTTTTTTCTGTTTTAATTATTTACCTATGCAGTAAACTCGATAGTGCATTAGTTAGTGTATACATATTTGCGTACCTACATAACTAACCTATTATTGATCCCCCCTCAATCACTATCGAGAGTGCAGAACGAAAGTGACCGGGGTGGAACTATAGGAATTTGCGTTTGTTTATCGATGCGGATATTGTTTAACCAAGAAGCATAGTTGCTCCGCGTAATTCTATTATTTGTAATTTTTTCATGCGCGAGAGGACGGAACAATATTATTAAGTACTTTTGTTATGAGAGCTTTCTTTCATACCAATTTATTGAAATCAAAGTGATCGATGGTCGAGTGATGTGGCCGCCTTCGTTCGGTGCTTCCGAATCATCGGTAGCTTAGCTATAACCGTTAGTTAAAAAAAGAGTGTTAAATTAGGCGGTGTGCGTGCGTCAGGATACATACGACATTCCCCATGAAAGAAAAAAAAGAGTTGCAGTTGCATCCCCCCCACACACAAAATCAAATCTTGAAACTAAATTAAATTTCATTCGTAATTTTCATCTTAAACCGAATTGAGACCGGATCTTACCGCATGTTGTTATTGTATTGATATCATGATTATTTGAATATTATGAATTAAAGTAATTATTATTAATATTATTAAATATTGGAAAAACAAACATATAATAAACTTATACATAAAAAGCAGTAGTATAATAATATAATTGTGTATTGTAAATATATAATTATATTACTATATGTTATATTGGTAATTAATGTAACATGTAAGTAGTAGCATATACCATAAAAATACGAACGTCTCGTATTAACAAATGAAGGAAATAAATAAGTGATACAAAAAATAATTAATTGAATTGGTTGGCTGATGTGGAACAGAGTCATATTATGTTTTTGCTGTAAAATGTAAACGAATATGCCGCGATGCTATATATAGTTTGAAATAAACGAGAGCCTGTTTGACGAAAGCAACTTTCTTTTAATTTTTTGCGCACCTTTAATTTTTTTGGGATTCCACATGAGATTCGATACAAATATTAACAGTTTTATTTATTATGAATTTAATAAAATTTATACGAGGCAGTATCTTATTACAAGTCAGCTATACGAGTAGTCTTGAACTTTTTCACTGAGCGTTCTGCTGGTCGAGTACACAGCTCCCGACCAAACAATTGTAATGTTGTTGATTCCATGTAAATGTCAAACACAACAACTTCCTTGGGTATTGCTGGAACATAGAATTGAATGTACATTCCTATTTAATCATATTCATGTGATCAGAAATATAATAAGAGCAAAATCTTACTTCGAATGATGTTATCCTTTCCCAATACTCTGAAGGTACCCTTTGTGTCTTGTATTATAATCCCAGTAATTCCGACGAGACTCGGGCATTTTGATCTTGATATAGTGATTATTGCTCCATGAAAGTCAGCCTTTAACAATTTTTGACTCACATTATCCCAATGCACGTCTATTGGATTATCTGGCAAAGCAGCAAAATTTTTTACATCAAGCATGTGCTTCATGTAATCCAGCCACATTTTGTTTAGCGGTACCATGTCTACATATTTCAGGGCACTATTTCTAGTAATTTTATTTATACCCAGGAGTATACGTTTTCTTGTAGTTAAAAACTTTCTTTTCTTGGGTTTGTGGCGTATCCTTTTTGTTCGATGTTTATCAAATAAGAATGTCTAAAGAAACAACACAAAGTATTATTTAATCTCATTTCACAGAACAGTATAGCAATCTTACTCTATTACTAAAAAACCATACCCTCTTTAATTCATCGCTTATAGCCTTAATGTCAGACTGCGGTAAAGTTTGCTCCAAGAATTTTAACAAATACTTCTCACGATTCTCAGAAGTGCAAGCTTTATTAGTAATCTTAAAAGGAAGAGGTGTGCACACATTATCTATAAAAAATATCATAAGAGAATTAACTCACAATTAAGTTTCAAAGATTTCTGACAGCATTATATATACTTACGTGCTTTAGTATCCATTACAGTTACAGGTTTGCAAATTGCCAAATTTGTTTAGGTGTTCATAAGAGTAAGAAATACGCCTAACGTCAATTACTTCATCTTCTTTCAAAGTGGTTTTATACTGTCAAATTGATTAACCTAAAAGAACGTGAAACCACGTGAAACAAGTTCAGAAACTCTCGCATGTCCTTCCTTTCTTTTATACCTGCGTTTCCAATGGGGGACATGTGCCAATAACTGGCAAGACTGCTTGTTGGCATTTATGATGAATCCTGATTGGTTAACTGCATATTCGTTGGCGCGGAGTACTAATATTTATATTCAAGTATTTTTTTTTCATTTATTCATATTTTGTTTTAATTACAACCCATTATTTTTTTCATATTTAAATACTTTATCGATACCTATAGATGAATTTCATTTCAGGACATTATTCTTGATAGAATCGCAAATATATGATGACTCTTTTACGCGTTACATTGTTTGCGCCTTTTACACTAAAATTTATGATATTTTTCTTCGATATCATCATTTTAAAGATAACGAAAAATATTAAGATATGATTGATTGAAGTATGAGGAAATTCTCCACGTTTTCAAAGAGCCGACGATATTGACGAACCATTAATTAAATAAATACTGTTTCGTATGCAAATATCACAATATAATTGCCTGTCAAATTTAATATGTCGCGTTCGGAATGATATAACATTTAGATACCATTTGCTCGATTACCAGTTCACTGTATTATTATAATACCAGTTAGATACCAACAAATATCATTTTAACAAATTAGTGAAGAATTGTTAGCGTACATAATTTTTTAAAACTTTAAGTAAAACAATTAAGTAACAAAGTTTACTGACCAATTTAGAACGAAACGGTAATAAATCTCGTTAGCTATTAAAAGTTCAGATCTGTGTGAATAAATCATAAAAATTACAATAATTATCGATATTATTAAATACTTCACGACTTGATATAACAGCAACTACTGGCCAGTTATCAAATATACATGGTAAATTATTATCACATGAAAATTCTTCCAAAGAATCGATGAGTATAAATAAACCCAGATGAAACACCAGACACAATTGATATCGTACGACAGTATCTACTTTTTATATAAATATTGTTATAATTATTAAAAACAATGTATAATAAAAATATAGTCTGAAATACAATTTGAACTCACTGCGATAAACGTACAAGATGCAAGTCAGAATGATACGAACAAGCAAAATTGTTATGAACACACTCATATATACAAAGTTATTAATTTTCTACACTCTATTGTCTCATATGGTGTGCTACATTGCTTTTAAAATTAGCTGCGTATGAAAAATCTCATTAATCAACTGTTTTGTTTAACAGTGGCGTTACCCATCAAGGGCATGTACAATAATGCTACAGTAATGCTACATTAGCAATATGAATTGCGGCTCGACCGCACATCTTAATTCTAAAAGTATGGGAGGACCAGAACCACCATTTTAATTTCATATTGTTTAGACAATTAAACAGCAGAGCTCTAGTCACATGGTTATTCTAAGAGTTCAGCAAAATTTCAGATTCTCTTGTTAACTGTTATATTCTAGTTCTATCTATAAAAGGTGGTACGGTTACATAGGGCTAGTTGTAACGCTACTATTTTGCTGAGAAAGTGGTCCTCCATTTAATACTATATGATCGGAAGCAATGGCCCCATCGTCAGCACCAATTTCATCGAAACTACCTATTGGACCTGAACCACTTCGTTTTTCTTCTATTTCAGCTTCTGCAAGCCACTCGTATATTTCGTGAGTATACATCCTTCTCTGCAATACTTCTCTTGTTCTAGGACGAGAGCCAATAAAAGTAGTAGTACCCTAAACGATGATTACAATTACAATTGAATGACCTGTTGAATATTCATGTGGAATAAACAGGTTCTACTTACACCCACAACCAGTGTGGATCTTAGTTGCTCCAAAAGCTGAAAATCTTGCACTATTGATTGAAGCTCATCCCATCTAAGTTCAACTTCCTCGTGCAGCATTTTTTCCTCTGTTGAAAAACATATTGTTATACAAAAATGAATTTGTTCCTTGTGATAATTGATAGTCATAAACTAACCATCGCGCTTCGACGTAGAACGCTTGTATTGTATTCTGAATCTGAAAGCTTCAAGGAAACTGGAAACTACAATTGTTAAAACAATCATAGTAACTAAGTAGAATGTCATAAAATATGCCCGAGTATACAGGCCCACAGTAAAAGCATAAGCATTCATCACAATAAACCAATTGTTTACTACTGTCAATTCGAACAGCGTCATTCCACTTGCCATCAAGTTGTCAAACGTATTCAAATAATAATAACCTAAAGATGTACTTCCGTTAGCTGAATATTTATAAAAGTCTTCAACCGTTGTGTTCCTGCAACGTATGATAAACATCAACAATGTTGTAATTCCTTGATTATCTTTACTAAATTAATGTATAAATTTGATGCTACTCACTGACAACAATTTCGCATATCGTATCCAGCAAACAGTTCCATCCCAATAATGGCAAAAAAGTAGTACAAAACAAGCATGACAATAGCGGTTGAGCACATTAAAGGTGAAAGGATGACCAATGTGCCAAAGACATCACGATATCTCTTTTTGATCTTAAAGAGCCTCAAAAGTCGAAGAGGTCTAAATAGCACTAAGAACGCTGCATTAGGGAAGATCGTCAATCCAAACGCAGCAATCAAGGTAGAAATAGATGCGCCAAGGTCAAACAAGTTCCATCCAGAGCTAAGATACCGTCTTGTCCCAAGTCCCAAAACCTTTATCAGGGCTTCAGACACAAAGACTGTGAACCAGTAGTTAATATAAAAATGAATTCACATTAAAAAAATAAGATTACTCAGATTATTCTAAATTATTAAACTCACTTCCACCAAATAGTAATGTGTCCCAACAAGCCGCAAATGCATGAGCAGACTCTTGCAGACTATCAAACGGCTGTATCAATCTCACCAACATGGCGACTGCATTGCCAATAATTGTTGCACCTGCAAGGGGACTTTTAGATTTAATTGGTGAAACTATTTGCTGGAATACTTACACACTATAGATTCAAAATAAGGCCATATAATGGCCGCATGTGCTGCCGTGCAAAGTATTTGCAAAGGCTGCCAGGCTGCGTGATACCACGGTATACTGGAATACTGTAATTCCCACTGGAGCGTGGTAGCGTCATAGACGTTGACGAATTCATCAACATTGAGAGCACCACTTCCTGACGAATTCATGTAGCGAAACATCAATATAACATCTCTGGTGGCTAAAACGGATAGAATCGTATAAAATGACTGTGAGCGTTTTACAAAATCTCTAAGTTTCTAAAAATCCAGTGGTATACATATACGTCAGCATAGTTAATGTGCAATACGCACATTTATTTGGAACGTAGTAGCGCATGAGTCCCTCGAATTGCCTAAATCGCATCTTGTCTGGATTCTGTTTTGAAACCAATAATTTAAAGGCATGCTGGCAAGCTTTTCTCTTGTGAAGCAGTAATTTTTTAAATTTATCTCTTTCCGCCGATGTGAACGTCTCGTTCACTACAGCCAACATCAAGTTCATCATGACATACAGCATTGTACACAAATAGGATACAAAATATATGGCGTACCATTTATTTGTCGAATATGACGGCATCATGACATCTGGAAAGCTGAAATATTATAAAATATCATATATCATAATAATAGTCATGATAGGCTACGTTTAATTTCTGATTAAATCACATTAATGTCTTATTGTCAGTGTAATATATTTAAAACTGACAATTGTGTATGTAACCTAATTAGATAAATTTACAAAGTGATATCTTTTATACCGTTTTAAACTTCACTAGGAACAGTGACGTATAATGCTCGATAAATATTTGTACGGAACAAATTCCTTGCAAGAAAGCTTCACACTCCAAGAGATAATTAGATAATTTCATAATGGCAAACTCAGAGTTCATTGGTATGTATTATTAGTCAAATTAGTATCACTCTTTGGATTGATTTTTCGTAATATCCTTAGTTCGTAATTACTATGATTAAGATTATTGGATAGTGGAATTTGCTACAAAATTGACCATTTTCCATTTTATTACTTACTTTGCTGTAGTAAGCAAGACGAATAAGCTGACGAAGCTGTCCTGGAGTGTGACAAAGTTTCTGTTCATCTCAGAAAACATATAATAACCCAGCACCATGTATGTGCTTATGAAAAACAATAGGAGACCCAACATATCCAAAATCGGTGGCAAAGTTTGTAATATTTGCCTAATGAATCTTCTGACGCCACCACAATATTTCGTATCCACCAGAAAAATGGGCCTTAAAGCGCGCGTCACACGAAAATGCGAGGATTGTCGAGCTAACACTGTCATCGCTTCTACAAACATGATAGCCAAGGTGATACACTGAAAAAGAAACAGAGTATAATTGTTAATTAGAACAGAAAGAATCATCTAGCAGAAATAATCATTTAAAGTACATCAGTCTAGTATATAAAACTAACTTCGTCTTTGATATATTAAACACGAAATAATTGTACTCTCTATAGAAAATTTATCATACAAATTAATTGTAAAAGATTTTAGCGTAATACTCCTTACTCCACATTTTGTTCAAAGATTAATTGACCAACAAGTTTTACATGGTACCAATCACAAAGGACTGCCCTCAGCGATGAGATCATACATTATATGCGAATGTGAAGTCAAAATAGTAAATTATTATTATTCAGTACTACACTGATCGAAAAACTTGGTATTTAATGCATAAGTAAAGTTCATTGATCCGAATATAAATCAACGTATATAACAGACGGAAATGCGATATATCGTAAAGTGCTGATAAAAGTATCTGTAGGAATGAACAAATAGAAGTTATTTGTATGTATTATGCGCATACTATTTGTTACCTTTGACCTTTTAAAGCATTTCAACGTGCATAAATCTGTACAAAGTATGATCGCCTAAGTTTTCCGTCGGCAAGAATCATTGCCCTGTTACTTGAGTCAACTGATCAGCATAATAATATTATCGGGTACTGTAGTACCGATGTTTTTCCATAGGTCAGTAGTACAAAAGTATATTGAAATACTGACATATGACTTTTTACAAACAATAAAAAAAGTGGAAATATTTTTTATCAAAGTAAGTTGATAATAAATAATTCCCAATTAATCAACTTGAAAAAAAAAAGAATATATGCCCAAAGAACCATTATATGGTTCAGTGTTTCTGGCTTAATATATTTTGTTTCATATGTAAACACCAACGTATTTAGTTCAATAAAGCTTGTATTGTCAGGGAGGTTAGGTAGAATGCATGTTAACATGTAATATCATCCGTTTAAGTGATTCAATCGCACCTTATATACATAATCATTAAGTCCGCTTTCTGTCGGATTTGTCTGGTTATCAATATAAGCTCTATTGCAGTCTGGCACTTAACGCGTCATTACATAATGTGCAGGGCAGTACTTCACAGAATTTTTGTAAATTACCAAATAATATTTTACAGTCTGCTTTGAGTCGACCAATATTTGTACAATACGTATAGATTATCATATTACAGAATTTATTCTATAAAAATGACTGTTATGGCTCATTATATTACAACAGCTGATTTGATTGCACAATAAGTAAATGATATATTTATGTATTCCATTGAAATTATGTATATATGTATACATATATGGCAAGTTGCGTAACTTACATTAGCATCACGTTACAGATACTTATTAATCCTGTTAGCGTAAATTACTCACCTTTAACATTGTACGTTTGTGCTTCAAAATGGTTCCCCAGCCTATCCATCTTAGTTTCAGCGCCAATTCAATCCCAATTATGATAAGTGCAAGAAGCTCTATTGACCCGTGTGTCCATACAGGCAACTGTAAAGTTCAAGTTCCAGTTAAAATAAGATTTAGGCTAAAATTCAACAAAACATTCAAATAATGCTGCGTTTTCAAGTTTCAGTAGCAAATAATATTGCTGCAAGATAATAAAGACTCAACCGGAAATAGCGTGTAATCATCTCCGCATGACTGCCTGCACAGGTACAAGACATTTCTAATATACCGGGTGAAATAAAAAAACGTTTAATTTAATATATCAGTAAATATTCGACTATTTCTCAGACTTTGTGCGTTTATACGTACAAATGTATTAACGAATATACATAATAACAAAAGGCGAGCACAGTATTTACACGTATTACGACAGATGCGTCTTTATTGTGATGAGCTATCGTTTTGCGTTAATGTTTCCTCGATTTCAGTATTGTATCTCACGTGCAATAACGGATGTCTAAATGGAGAAGAATACTTACGCGAAATAGAGGAACAGCCGGTTCCTCTACAAAGGCTAGAGCCAAGAGAACGAACGATGTCAACAGGTCAAGCCCATAGTACCAACTATTATGTACTAAAAGATAAGCTGGTAAATCTTCTGGATGTCTCGGGTGGGAATCGAACTTCTCATTATTCCTACCCTCCTGGAAAAGAGAGAATGCTTCGTGCGTTATCATTAATAGCCCAAAAAGACGATTAAATAAGGTTTGATGCTTACTTCTAAAAAAATAGATGCTTCATGATAATTCATCTCCCAGTGCATATCAGCATCTATGACAGCACTGTGCCTTGCTATGGCCACATTCTCTGTTACAGCATCAGCATCGTATCCACCGATTCCAATTCTGTGGCTCATTTCATTAGGTGTCTCCATGTTTCTGCTGGAGGACATCCTTACGCGGCCGTCTGAGGAATGGCAAGACAACATAGAGCCATATTCTAGAAAAGATTAAAAGCACGCAGAGGCAAATGAGAAAAGCGAGTTTTTAGAGCCACAAGCCTGACACCGAATTGATTGCTGCTCTGAATAAATAATGAATATTATTAGGATTATTAATTAAAGTCATACACCTTTGATTTGATTAGTCAGCATTAGATAATCTAGATAAGGTTACGTATTATCTTGAGAATTCATGAACCATTCTAGTAAGAACAGTTATTACTCTTAATACTTTCTATAATAAATTATTGATAGCCTAATAATTTATTATAGCTCTCCTGAGCATTGTTCATAACGGCTATCCCATATTTCGTGATATTTCGATCAATCGATATTACAGGGCGAAGGAGACGCGATCACGTCGTAAAGAGTGAACTTATCCTCGGAAATCTCTTGATAGTCGTGTAAGATGTCCGGTATATATATATATCTTTACGTCACTAAACTTATCAATTTCACAATCCAGATTTAGACTCATAAACGTACATCTTATTGGATGAGAGTATCGAGGCTAATGTGTCGGATAAAGAGATGATCTCTATCTGTAATACAGGAGTCATTCTGAGCTAAATCAAGAATTTCTTTAGTCTCAAATAATAAATATTGAACTTTAAGAATTGCTCTGTTCACTTTAAACGTAAATGAAATTTACGATCGGATGATCTGTTCACAAGACCATTGTTGTAATGCATATAACAAATAATATATTATTTATAACAGAAGGAATCGAAACATACGGTTACGTATGAAGAGTATGTACTTATGTGAAATATAGTGACATGATACAAGATACAACAAATATATATTTTATTGAAAAAAAAACCAATGTGCAATCGAATGAAAAATGTCGAAAATGATATATGTATGTTCAAAAATTAAATGATTAAGATTAATAATGAAAATATATATTTTTAGAGTGAAGATTGACTAACATGTAGTTCAAACATATTAATCAAGTTACAGGCATCCTCAGCCATAATGTCAACATTGAAATCCATCGATGTATTCGTATCGCCCGCATTTAATCGATAATGTCTAACTGTAAAAATTCACAAGTGACCGGACGTGTGCTTGCCCAATATACGTGGGTCAATTCCATACTCCAGTCAGACAACAGAGGAATAAAAGTGAAAAGAAAAGCGGAAGAAAGTGTCATCTATCTCACTTGGCTTAAAGGTGTAGTGCACTTTCTCTATTCTGTGGCATAATGGAATCCGAGCATTATAGGTGCGAATGAAACGTCACCGCTGCTATTCCCTTTTTCGTGCAGAATAGAAAAAGCGTTCTTGACAGCGAAGCTCAAGACATGGCGAAGAACTGACTCACTAGGACTGGATCCGTAACTAACATCCTGAGCCACTGCACTGGTATCATCGTCGAAACGTTGATATCCACCAGGAGGTCCTGCACTTGTAGGTGAAGTCATGACAGCACTGTGACAGCAGGACGACACAAGCCGCGAACTACGGCTTGTTACCCGGCCGTCTCTTCTTCCCGACTGATTTCGTGATTCATCCTCACTATCTTGTACTATAGCAAATTCTTGCACTTGCTCAGATTCAACTGATGTATCGACGGTGGCGAGGAGTATGGAGATCATTAGTTATGAAAGTCAATCGCTAAGTGAGTTCTGTTTTATCCGAGTTCCACGTGGTAAGGCAGCGTCCCATAGAATGACATCTCCTGAACTTCATCATTCAAAGATAAATCCTTTACACTGAGAGAGTTGACTATGGTCTATCGATGTATTTTATATTTATAATTGAGTGAGCTCTGGAACTTGGAATAGTATGAAGGATGAGAAATTGAACAAGGCCTCGTTCTGTCTTTTTGTAGGTGTCTTACTAATGGTAGGTAAGATCTTTTTGTATTGCGACTGAGCCAAATTTTTGGATCAAATTACCCTGATGGGGTATTACGAACCAGATAATTGATATCTGGCCACTTGTTCAGAACTGTTGTAGCAGCATGTCTAAATTCTGCTGAACCAGTGAAACTCATGTGCTACAGTTGACTTAGTTCACAGAAAAGGCGACCGTAGCTCAGCGGCTAAGGTAGCGGATTCCCAACCCAAAAGGTCGGGGTTCGGCGCACAGTTCCTAGCGGTATTCACCAATGGGTTTTCATATGAAAACTTAAGTGAGTATTTATGCGGATTTCGCCTAACACTGTTCGGATTCGGTGTATAAACTCGGTAGGTCTCTCCGTGAGTTAATCTCTCCGTGAGTTAAACCAAGAGTTGCTCACATGAGATACAGCAGCATGGCGATGCAACTGTAAGAAATCTTCTTTCACAGGATGGAATTGCAAGCTCACCCACTGCGTTTCACCAGGATTAGACTAGTACTGTAATAATTTTTTGAATTTGAATCTTTATGATTTTTTAGAGACACTTTGAAACGGAACTACAACCTTCGCTTATACTACATTGATCCATAATCAATGTCCGATGTATTTCAGGATTACTAGTAAGGAATTCAGTGCTCGGTTAACTTACCAACTAAAATTGTCCCAGGATAATAGCCTTAGGGACCAGTTTCAATTTCACATACGACCGGAGATCTCCGAAATTTTGCAACTTTATGTTCGCATTCAGAGTTCCTTCTAAATCAGTTGCTTTCTGTCTTTCTCTTTTTCAAATTAGAATCTTATCAACTTACCTGCGAATTCGCCAACGAGTTGGCTCGTCTCCGTGAGTTAAAATAAGAGTTCCTACGTGAGATACAGCAGCACGATGCAACTGTAAGAAATCTTCTTTTTTAGGATGGAACTGCAAGCTAACCCACTGTGTTTCGCCAGGATGTAGTAGGAATTCAGTTTGGTTAACTTGCCAACTCGAAACTGTCCCAGGATAAACAGCCTTAGGGACCAGTTTCAACTTCACGTAAGACCGGAGATCTCCGAAATTTTGCAATTTTATCTTCGCATTCAGAGTTCCTTCCAAACCAAATCTACCCATTGAAAGCCACATCGGTTCACTGACATCTTTGAACGCTTCCAAAACTTCGACTTTTCCAAACCCATGTGGAAAACAAGGAAGGAAGTTCATATAAAACAAAGCAGATCTCCGAAATTTTGCAATTTTATCTTCGCATTCAGAGTTCCTTCCAAACCAAATCTACCCATTGAAAGCCACATCTGTCCACTGACATCTTTGAACGCTTCCAAAACTTCGACTTTTCCAAAGCCACCGTAGCCATACAGGTGTATCTAGGAATTGATGTTACAAAGAACACTGTTGCCCATTGTACAGTGGTGAATGACAAGTATACTTACGAATTTTTATGGGCATGAATTTCCGCTATTTTTTCTGGCCTCATAGTGCCTAAATGTAATTTTCCCTGCACAGGCTCCAGGATTAGTGGGTCCAAATATTATCGAGAGTGTTCTACTTTCCATTCGCTGCAGAGCCAAGATCATACTCGATCCCGTTGTCTGTCGTTCTTTCAAAAACTACACCGTATCGGCCATGTTGTAAATGAATTACTTTGCCAAGTGTACAAGATGTCAGCATAATAAGTAGACGTACCTTAAAGTTCTTCTCATTGTCTACAATAATTGCCTGAAGCTTGATTTTATTGTCGCTCATATTGCGAATGGTCAGTTCTTTGGTATCAGACTTTCCTGCTTTTACGCTACCCCAAACTAATGCTGCGTGAGTGGCTCTTATAGGTATCACACTTCCAGAAACTGGAATACTGGATACCGAACTGCTTGGTGAATTTCTGCCAGAATTTCTTGACCTACGTTATAGTTAAATTATTTTCATATTTTATTTATAAGTTCAGTTCAGCAATGCTCAGTGTGAAGTACCTGTTTAGTGCTACACTATGTGGAGAATGAGGCGACGATGGAGAACCCATCGCATCGAGATGTTGTGGTGTTTCCGATCGTAGTAAATTATCATTGGCTTGTTCGGATTTTGAAATCTCTTCCCCCACCACTGGATAAAAATACACGTCACTTCCGGCTAAGACTTTTACTACAGCATACCTGAGAATAAAGATCAAGATAGACATTGAATTACAGACGTAGTATTAAACTTACCTATCAGGTGTATCAGTGCTAGGTTTATGAGTAATCATAAAAACGACTCTCTCGCCAATTTGAATAAACAAATTGTCTGGAGTAACGCGAAAATCGGAATTTAGATTTCTCATGTTATCACTCTCGACCACAGTAGCCTTGAGCAATACGGGCACAGTTCCCGAATTAATAAGATTCAACGGTTTGCTCTCCCTTCTGGGTATTATAATTGGCAATGGCGTATCAATCGCTTCAATTTTACACGTGCCTATGTAGCCTATTAATGGAAATTTTTGAAGTACTTGACCATTCCCATTGCCTGTATGAACTTCGACGACGAAATGGGCGATTATATGGTGCAACCCTTTTTCAGATGTACTAGCTGAATTAAAAAAAAAAGTAGAAAGAACTGTTACACTAGTTAACACATTTAAATATAAGTAAAAAGTAAGTCTTACAGTCAAAGGAAGTCAAAGCTGTCCCTTTAAATAAAATATTTGTAGTATACTGCTGTCGCGATGCGAGTGTCAAACATTTGATATCCCCACTCTCATTTTCAGGAGTTATCGTTTCATTAAGAGAGTTATCGATGCTGAATAATTTTGGTCCAGTCTAAATATCCATACAATTTTCTTAATGTAATTTTTAGTTAAAGAAAAGGTACTCAAATATACAAGCAATATTTACCTGAGAAATGTAAAGCTTCACCGGTAGATCAACATTATTTTTATTTTCCACTGTAATTGGCAGAGACTTCTGAGAATTTTCTGCAACCAACTGAAAGTTGAGTTCCTTATTTCCAGAGTGTTCAAATATACAAGCAATATTTACCTGAGAAATGTAAAGCTTCACCGGTAGATCAACATTATTTTTATTTTCCACTGTAACTGGCAGAGACTTCTGAGAATTTTCTGCAACCAATTGAAAGTTGAGTTCCTTATTTCCAGAGTGCGTTAACACAGTTAAGTGTGGTTCTTCTGGTACAAAACACATTGTATGCCTGATGGACCAATTGGAGTGCGTCACCATATCTGATATTCGTAGATCCATTGGCACAGTAAGTGATTTATCCATTCGGGGTACTTTCACTTTCACCTAAAAATAATTCAGCCAATTAGGAATATCTTCTTGTAGTTGATATAATAGAAAAAAGAAGCGGTATACCTTAACAGTTCTACGTGCATTTGGTTCAATTAATATTTTTTCTGACGGTAAGCGTAATTCTATTTTATCTTTTATCCCGTCAGTTTCATTCAAACTAAAAGTACACATTATCCATCTATCCCCTTTATTCGATAATTCAAGCTCTGTTTCTCCCGGTACTCCAACAATGCAGCTGCACAATTCTGTATTCTTGACAGTGACGGCATCTTCTACAAATATCAGTACAAGTGTAAGATTATGTACAGAGATAAAAATACAGCTTTCAAGATGAAAAGTAAAACTTTACTATTGGATTTGGTCAGGACTTTGAAATTTTGTTGCTGTGAAATCGTGGATGATTCAAGTTTGACATCAGAAACAGACGATTCCTGCTCTTTGATCCTCCCTTCAGCATCTACAATTTTTCCAGCTCGATTGTCCGTAGATTCTTTTCTCTCTAAAGTTGACACTGCCTTTTTCTCTCTCGATAAATTCTCAAGATATGAACCTTGTAACAGAGATTCCAATTGTAAGGAGGTTGATCTAACAGGCATGTTATTTTCCTTAACTGGTTCCGGACTGCTTTTGACAAATATATTTTGGCCAGCAATACTTTGTTCCATACGTTTCTTGTTCTCTGTATGCAATTATTAAATTTCACAAAATTACTGTCATTTAAATATCCCATGTTGTGACTTAAGTGAACATATTACTCGCGCACCTGATATAGCTTCCGAAAGTTGAGGCGTAACATGAGAATTATAATCAAGATGAGAAGAAAATGAGATTTTCGAAGGTGCAGTTTCATGTGGAATAACATCATCACCTATCATTCTGCTATCCAGTGAAAATCTTTCAGGCTCATTAAATGACGGTGAGTTCTTTTCTAACTTCTCATTCTGAATAGTAGGTGTAGTCGGCATTGATTGTCTAGTAGAAGGGAGCAAGGTGTACGTAGCGCTTTGAACAATTTCGGCTTTATTGAGTTTGTTCTCCGAACACTTGTTCCTTTTCTTTTTAGCCATCAGCAATTCATCCACTAATCGTCTAGGCGTCGCATCGTCGATGTCCTTCAGTGCTTGGGCAATTGTACTCAAACTCATTAGACTGTGTTTCTTTTGAGCTTCGCTACTATTTAACGTAGGCTTTGGACTATCGTCAGACTTATACACGGAAGATGCTGAAATAAATCTTTGAATAAAACAAACAAATCCTAAACAAAAACAAATCATTGTAATTAATAAAATTGTATACTCTCTGTCTGTAGTGTCACATCGACGAGAGGCATTCTGTTACCCAGTCTCTTTGGACTAGTAATAGTTGCTCCAAAACTTGGTCGTTCTATAGATTCTACTTCTGAAAGTTGACCCATTTTCTCACATTTCCGTTTAAAGAATTCACCTATGGATACCTTGCGTCCCGCACAAGATCTGTATAATACACAAAATACAGTATGTTTCACATTTTACACACGCTCCATATTATGTACATATCATCTATGTAATTAACTTACTCCAAAGAAAGATCTAGGTCTCCAATAATTCCTGAGAAGCAAGAGAGTTCCAGACGCTCCTCTTCATTATTAGTAGTCCTTGGTAATGCATAGGAGCAATTTTGTTGGAAAGACACTTCATCAGCTAACATACGACTGCCTGCCTGAGAACCTGATAGAAAATCTTCATTCTCAAATTTAGCCATTAATTCAGCAGCTCCAGAATTAAAGCTGAATCCTGCTGAACTCGCTATAGAATTCGACGGAATAGATTTTTCTTGTGAATTGCTCATTCCGGAGGAACGGGCTGTTATTTCAGCTGGCTCAAACACAATCTGAAAAAGATATTAATCGGAGATGTAACAGTGTAAAAGAAACTAAGTCTCTGTGTTACAGTACTCCTTACATTCATACTATTGGCACTAGATATAGCAGCAGGAAGCGTAGAAACTGATGCATTGGATTGTGAAGAACCAAACAAAGTTTGATGGACAGAGTCAATAAGAGTAGAAGGTGTGTTGTCAGTGGCTTGATTTTGAATACTTGAAACATTTCCACTGTTTGCTTGTGTAGTAGAATTTGAAGTTTGCCGTTCACTACACCTTTCCAACAATTTTCTTGCAAGCTGTCTTTCGGTATCAATGTTGTTCTTTATTTTAGAGCTTTCTGTAGTTCCGCTATCACTCAGCACTACAAAAGAAATAAAGTGTTATTGATTGAGAAGGAAGGATAAAAAACAAGGAAAGAACCTTACAAGATGAAATATTATCAAGAATCCCTAAAGAGGAATCGTTAATATTCTTCCTATCAATAGTTTCATTCAGTAGAATCCGTTTGCAATTATCATCCGGAGAATCATTCAGATATTGACGTCCTAAACTAAAAATAATATAATATTAAAGAATAAGACTAATCTAAATATTAATAAAAGTAATAGTTACAAGGGTTTTCTTGCAACAGTGGATGATGCTGTGGGTCGTGGTTTGCTGAGTACAGTAACATCGATCATATCCAATTGTTCTGAATTTGCATTCGTTGCAGCTTCTTTCACTGTTTTCTTATAATTGTCTTCCATTTTTGAAATTTAATACTCTGAGGACACACAAAAGATCATAGAGACGTTCCAAAACTGACTGCTAGTACGCTTCTTTCACTGCTCAGTGTGAAGTACCTGTTTAGTGCTACACTATGTGGAGAATGAGGCGACGATGGAGAACCCATCGCATCGAGATGTTGTGGTGTTTCCGATCGTAGTAAATTATCATTGGCTTGTTCGGATTTTGAAATCTCTTCCATTTTTGAAATTTAATACTCGGAGGACACACAAAAGATCATAGAGGCGTTCCAAAACTGACTGCTAGTACTGTGAGCATCATTGTATCCCTGTTTATCTGCATACAACTGCATGTGACACAACCATGCACTCAGTGAATTTTGGAATATATCCTATGGTGGCTCGATACACCAAGGAATGATTTCCACATCACGTTTGGAACAGGAATGTCATTATAAGTTATATTTAAATAAAGCAACAAGAACTTACAGCGTACCATCAACAAGTGGCGTTTCCTTTTATATTGTTTATCTTTACCCACTTTCAACGTTCAAAATGTTGTATCTTTGACACTATTATGGTTTAATATTCTTCATTTTTACCCTGCGCCCTTCAATTTGACATCATAAATATAGATCAAATTTGTAAAACCGTTGCATACAAACGGATAACGTTTCTTAAGTTATATTGAAATAAAGCAACAAGAACTTACAGCGTACCATCAACAAGTGGCGTTTCCTTTTATATTGTTTATCTTTACCCACTTTCAACGTTTCTAACGTATCATGAACCAAAAATTGGGAAAAGTCAAATAAGTCGATGACAAATGAACGTTCTACGAGGTCCGAATAGATATTACTCCACGTATGTAGTTTCAAACAAGGCAGAATATTTATTAAACTTAAAAATAAATTATAAACATTCTTGTTAAACGATTCAGCTTTAAAATACGAACAACAAATAGCTGTCCCATGTGATGGCGCTATAATCGGAAAGCGTGCGAATCAGCTGCCAGAATTATATACATACTTATTTTTACTATAAATTGAAAATGTTACCCTGCGCCCTTCAATTTGACATCATAAATATAGATCAAATTTGTAAAACCGTTGCATACAAACGGATAACGTTTCTAATGTATCATGAACCAAAAATTGGGAAAAGTCAAATAAGTCGATGACAAATGAACGTTCTACGAGGTCCGAATAGATATTACTCCACGTATGTAGTTTCAAACAAGGCAGAATATTTATTAAACTTAAAAATAAATTATAAACATTCTTGTTAAACGATTCAGCTTTAAAATACGAACAACAAATAGCTGTCCCATGTGATGGCGCTATAATCGGAAAGCGTGCGAATCAGCTGCCAGAATTATATACACACTTATTTTTACTAGAAATTGAAAATGCGTAAATTTTCAAACCTCTATTATCATGAAGCGTTGAATTTTTAATGTAAAATATCCACCTATTTTTGGAAATCTCATTGCTTTAAGGATAAACATATCTGATTGTAAGACGTTACAATATAAATAGATTTCTTTTTCACACAGGTGCATATACTCTGATCTAGTGTGCGTTCTCCCTTTTTTTAAAGTGAATTCGGTGGTTTCCAGTTATCAAACTTGTGTCGACTCGTGTTAACACAAAGGCTGACTATTCGCTGGCTCCAGCGGAATATTTTCGAAATGACCAATGATATAGCTTTGTTTTTATTGAAGTTACACAAGTATGTAATTGCAAACCATTGTATATAATTATAATCAAAGATTGTCATAATTTTCTTGCAGTATGTTTGTATACATTTTTTTCGAAAGCTGTATAAAAATGTAAATGATCACAAAACAAAGAACGAAAAGGAAGTAACTTCCCAAATTATGCTTTCAGTTCATTTTTCAATTGCCTCAATTTTCAACGTACAATTTTAATATTGCATGGGATACGGTGATATTCCGAATTAGATACACTTAATGACCAATGAAATTTATTCTTTAGCATAATCTGAAAGAATTCCACGCTTGTGATTGGCTGCATTAGAACTCCATGTTGCGTCTGATTATTGGAAAGCAGGCTGAAGTCGCGTTTCGACAGCGTTGCTCGGTACCGGACTAACCACGGCAGGTTGATCCCTTTTCATCCATCTGCTTCGTGGTACGTACAGCTTGTTGTGATTGCCCTAACAAAATCGGAATAATCCTCAATTTTTGACGCAGTTAGAAAATAACTCCTCGCAATAATTTGTAGTTCTAAATCTAGTTTAAATTCTCAATACTGTATTTTTGAATAAGTAGAAGTTTTGGCTTAGAATATGTGAAAGTTTATGCGGCTTGTCGTTGCGACTGCAACATGTCCAATTCAAGCTTTACGCTGTTTCTTAGTTTTATCTGTAAATTTATTTGTAGTATTTAATGATAATAATATGTGAAATTGAAGTTTTTATGTAGCAAAATCAGTTGTTTTTTTAATAGATCTGCAATGTTTTGACTACATAACCTATATTCGTGTT
>NW_014334308.1:2934-5247 GCF_000341935.2 Cephus cinctus | reverse complement strand
CGGGACTGCGCGCTACGCGGAATCCTATGCCGAGCCACTCGAGCACACGTTGCATTACGCCATTGGTAAACTCTTTGTCTTTGTCTGTCTTTAGGTACACGGGTAGCCTATTCTTACTACGTACCAGAACCCTCCGGAATGCCGCTGCGACCGTTGCACCGGCCCTTATCGCGCAAAGGCTCAACCCATGCGTATTTGCTGAGTACATCAATTATGACAAGAATATACGTGTGATCGTCGTTGTACTCTTTCAAGGAGCGGAGGTCCACAAGATCAGCCTCCCAAATATCGTCGATATTGCTGACGGTGTAAGAGCGGCGCTGAAACGTACGACGTACGGGCTTATGCAACGTATACGCGTCCTGCGCCTCCAACCAACGCACGACGGGATCTCGTTTTACCCTCCCCCTAGTCGCTCGCTGTAGGCTGCTGATACCAGCGTACGTAGACCGTTCTGCTGGCGTGTAATAAAGACGCCTCAGAAGGCTATCATCAGCCGATATCTTTTTCTTTTTCCGTTTCACGGCAGCCTTAACCATTCTAATCTTTTCTTTTTCTCGGTATCGTTGGCTGTACTAGCCGACACGGATTGCGTATATTTTTTCCCCACGAGCTCTTCTTCTTCCCCGGACTCTCTAAACACTTCCTGAAGTGCCTCGCCGAATTCCTCCTCTGTAGACGAGCTCTTAGTCGACTCGATAGGGCGCGGCACGATTGTTACACGGCGCTGTGTCTGATTCCCGGGAGACCCCGTGTTGCTCCCCTCCCGCCATAGACGCTGATTACCAATAAATTCGCGCGGTATACCAGCAGTACGGAGGAACCGCGCAAACTGCCGACTTCCCGCCGGTCTCGCTGTTTTTCTCTCGCGCACAGCGTCGTTGATTAAATCCACGATGTTGGTGTCCTGCACGACGGCTCCACCGATACGCGTAACGCCCTGTTTACTCCACGAGATGCGTGGCGCGCCAGCGTTGCGCAGCCTTCCTAGTAAGAGCTTAGCCTTAGCTCTGTACTTTTGGGGTACGCTGGCAATGATGTCGTCGTCGCCATCGTCGGTCGGGCTTCTGGCGTTATCCTCCGTAGAATTGTTATTTTTTTTCTTATTATCGCTATCGGCGCTCCTATCCTCCTCGACGTTATTTCGCAGATCCTCGATAAAGTGTAGATAACGCTGCAGCACCTGATTGTACATCTTCCACTTTTCGCGCTCGTCAATGAAATTCGGCGAGTGTAGGATCTCCTTCATCGATGCGTCTAATCTGCTTAAGGGGTTCCCAGGGGTTTGCACGGTATTAACGGTGTCAATACCCTCCTGACTGTGATGGTGCGCATGAGGCGCTGCACGGCGGTAGTGTTGGTGCACGGTATTCACACTGTCATGAGGGATGAGAACCATCTTTTTCGCGTGCTCCATCTCGCGCTCTTTCTCTCTCTTTCTTTCTCTGCGCGGCGTATACCCTAACCTAACCTCCCCCTATGAGTTTTGATATGACGGTGCCAAGTATGGGTGCCAGCAGAAGAGGTAGAAAACCACCGCTCTGAACGACAAGGCGTTTTCTAGTTTTGACTGCCGAACCCGGTCTGGATAAACGTCTCAGCAGCGGTGCGTGTTTTCGTAAGCGACGTTTCTGAGTAGATTTGAGAGGTACGTTGCCGCGAAGAATATTCAGAGCGCATTCGCATATACAGTTGACGAGCCGTGAGTCGGCCGCTCGTAACAAAGCGCTGCGTTGTTTGCTATCCAGGTGGCAAATAGCCTTTAACACTGCGGCGTGCTTCCGCCCTATAGAGCAGCGTGCGCTGGATACATTACAACCGAATGATTGGTACGTCTCGATCGGTGTACCCACCCTTTATACCCTTTCGCGGTACATAAACGTAGTGGAACGGGTCCGAAGGAAACACGCACGTGCGAAAACGGCAGTTATCCGGTGTCGATTGCTTCAAATCGAGTAGTAGATAGCCGTGCGGTTCGGCGGTTGCATCGCGGTAGACTTCCTGTACGAAGCGCGGATTTTCAGGAAACACCTGTCCCGCCAGATGCTGTATCTGCGCTCTGTCGCGCGGATTTTTAAATACAACGATATAGTTGGCGTTCAACGAGATATCACGCTGCCCGGGCCCCTGATGAAAGAGATTCTGCATAATGAAGATAACGCTGATGTTCTTATGATGGCTGCCTTTGGTAAAAAGGTCGACCACCGTGTTATTGGACGATTCCCTCATGAGATCGTCGATGATGACGAGTTTCGGGCGTGGATCGTTGCCGTAATCGGTGTTTTGCGGCAATCCCTCGTGAAACTCTATAGC
>NW_014334308.1:0-174 GCF_000341935.2 Cephus cinctus | reverse complement strand
TATTGTCGAAAGTATCTTTTGCGTCGGCGCGGATCCGTCCCGCTGCCGTGTCGTATCGCTACAGGGCCGTAGTCCCTCACTAATTCCGCGTTTCGTTTTAAGAATTTTAGTTTATATAGCATCCATCAAGAACTTTGTGCTTTGTATTATTATTTTAAGGATTTTGTTACTTGG
>NW_014334307.1:488-1241 GCF_000341935.2 Cephus cinctus | reverse complement strand
GGCGAGGCCGTCGGAATCGGCGTCCGTTGACCCGCTCGTTCTGGCGGGGGCTCGACCGGTGGGACGCGTCCTCGTCCCCGGCCTCTGGGTTGGCGACGACACTCTAGCGGCGGTCGGAGTGTAGCGGCCCCAATCCACTGGGAGGCTTGAAGGGCCCGATGTTCTTGAGCCTCCACCTCCGTGAAGAGCGTCGGGGGCTCAGGGTCGAAAGGCCCTGGTGGCAAGGATGGCAACGTCACCTTCGGGGACCCTTCCGACTCGACGGTGACATCCGCTGTCCGTTTGGGTCGGCGCAGCGGGGCTGGCGGCGAGGGTGCTCTCGCCCCTTTGGCTGGCTCCGGGGTAGAGACCTGGAGATCCGGGTCGTCCAAGTCCCTCAGATGGCTCTCGAAGAGGGCAGCCATGCCCCGGTACAGAGCCTCCTTGGCCCGAGCTTGCTCCGCCATACGGCGTATCCAGCCGAGGGTCTCCATTCGGCGTCTTCCCGAGCCGACGACTCCCGAGAAGGGAAGGACAGGACGGAACAGAGAGAGGTAAAGAGAGCGGAACGATACGAAGAGGCAAGAGATAAGGGTGACGATAAACAACACAGCAAAAGAGAGAGGAAACGGCACACTTGAAGAGAGCGGCAAAGAAGGCAATCTAGAAAAGTTATAAAAAAAAGAAAGCAGGCCATGCACGAGATTAATATAAGGCAAAGAAAGCGAAAGCTTAGGCATATGGTGGTGAATACATTCAAAAAAAAGAAAGCAG
>NW_014334307.1:0-190 GCF_000341935.2 Cephus cinctus | reverse complement strand
GCGGCTGACGAGAATACATTCTGGCGCTTGAGAACTTGATCGCCTAGTTCGAATTTTGTGCTACGATGATGACGATCGTAATATTTAGCCTGTTTAGTTTGGGCGGAGTCTACGGTCTTCCTCACTAGGTCGCGAATTAACTCCAATCGTTGGAGGCGATTAGCCCATTGCTTAGGGTCCTGGGGGTCGA
>NW_014334305.1:9085-9359 GCF_000341935.2 Cephus cinctus | reverse complement strand
AGGGTCTCGCAAATGCAGCTATCTCGATTACGGGCGGGAGGGGGATCTCAAACAGAAAGAAGGGGACACGTGGTAGAATAAGAAAAAAAAAAGGTATAATTAATAAGTTAATGTACAATATAAAATCAAAAAGCTAATAAAACAGAATGAAAAGAAAACATGATCAGAAACGAAACACTTAGGCTAGAAGACACAGTAAAAATAGGCACGCGTGTACTCGCTCGGGAGCACGCGGTGTCGGAGGGCTTTAAATGGGCTCGGCGGGAAGGGGGTC
>NW_014334305.1:5674-7795 GCF_000341935.2 Cephus cinctus | reverse complement strand
AAGGAGGAGATTAACCGACAGATGGACAAACTCCTGAAGGACGGAAAAATCCAACCGAGCGCTTCACCGTATAACTCTCCGTTATGGATTGTTCCGAAGAAACCGGATGCCAACGGAAATCGCGAATGGCGTGTGGTCATCGACTACAGAGCGCTGAACGAAAAATCTCCCGGACGCATATCCTCTGCCCAATATCACTGACATCTTAGACCAGCTGGGGGGAGGCGGGGGGGCGAAATATTTCAGCATCTTTGATCTTGCCAGCGGGTTTCATCAAATTGAGATGGATCCTAAAGACCGCCCTAAGACCGCGTTCTCGACACCGGAAGGGCACTACGAATTCACCGTCCTCCCGTTTGGACTTCGCAACGGGCCGCCCGTTTTCCAGCGACACATGAACATTGCACTTTCCGGACTCCATGGTATCGAACTCTTTGTTTATCTGGACGACATCATCGTCTATGCACCCACTCTTGAAGAACATGGACGCAGAGTTAGAAATCTGCTGACGCGACTTCGGCAAGTCAACCTGACGCTCCAAACAGAGAAGTGCATATTCCTTCGGCTGGATGTGACCTACCTCGGACACATTATATCCAGTGATGGAGTGAGACCGGACCCGATGAAACTAGAGGCTGTAAGGAAATATCCATCTCCTACCAACGTCACGGAAGTGAGGCAATTTCACGGATTCGCCAATTATTATCGTCGCTTCATTAAGGACTTCGCTATTTTGGCTAAACCTCTAAGTGACCTGCTAAGGAAGGGCCGTAAATTCGAGTGGACCGAGAAGGAGCAAAAGAGCTTCGAAGACCTTCGGGATGCACTGTGTGAGCAACCTGTTTTACAGTATCCGGATTTCAGTCAACCCTTCGTCCTCCCCACTGACGCATCAGACGCAGGACTTGGGGCTGTACTTAGCCAAACTATCAACGGAGAAGAGCGCCCTATAGCCTACGCTTCTCGTTCCCTGAAGCCAGCAGAAACCCGATACCATAGCAACGACAAGGAGTGCCTCGCTGCTGTGTGGGCAATCGGGTATTTTAAACCATACTTATATGGCCGCCTTTTTACCCTTATCACTGATAACCAGGTGCTAACATGGCTACACAATATGACGGACCAATCGAACCGTAGAGCGAGGTGGAGAACTAAAGTGGGAAATTATACTTTTGTCATCAAATATCGCCCGGGGAAGCTTAACCAGAATGCAGATGCTCTATCGCGCAACCCCGTCGAAAGTATCGCGACCGTCACTGCTTATCCCATCCCCAAGGCTACAACTACGCGCCCTCGAACCGCTTCCGCTACTGCACCACCAGCCTCGATCCTTCCCCGATCCCAAAATCGGACACAGAGCATGAATAATCGCCCCAAAAAGGTAGAAAGACCACTGAAGACGATAGTTCTTGACACCAACTCCATCGGATCCAGAGTCAAGCGTCGAGAAGACATAAGACCTACAGCAAAACGAGTGACCTATAAGGAACCGGACTCTGACACCACGGGGGACGAATCATCAACAGAACAAGTACCACCTCTTCGCGTCAGTCACCGAAGTACGTTACCCAATACTTCGGACGCACTGGAGACAAATGAACCGCCCGACGAGATCATCGAGGACGAAGTTTTCCAACCAGACGCAGGGCCCACAATGGAGTCACAGCTTCAAAGACCAAAGGTGGCAGTCATAGAACTTGCTCCGAAGGAATCTAGTGAGAGTGAAACCGACGTACCCGCTGATAGGACGTTAACACCAGAGAAACAACCACTGATCGCAGAGAAACCTCCCGATCCAATGGCTCGGAATTTCCTAGAGGATCTGTGTCGTTCGTTCTCTCAATTCGACGAATCTTTGCGTCTGCGTAACGATAATATAGATGACCCTTCGGAGGAACCAACATCTCCCACGCCAACAAACGTCCAGTCTTCCTCCGATGACTCGGCAGATAGTCAGTCCTCTCCCTATGACCTGTCGGAACTAATTGGTATGGGTCAACAGTGCCTCCGAGATCTCAGCCAAGCACTCGAAGCGCACGATCCCGAGAATACCCCTTCGGTACTCAGTGAACCTACTACTAAATTGATGCGAAACCGCGACATCGGATTGGAAGGTTCCGA
>NW_014334305.1:3602-5589 GCF_000341935.2 Cephus cinctus | reverse complement strand
ATCGAGCCCTCGTCCTGAAACGAATTGCATACCTCGAATCTTAGAAACACCGAGCCTCGACCCTAAGGACGTGGCTACAGCAAACAGAACAGAAATAATAATACAACCCACAGTAACGACAAGAACACGCCCATCAAGTTGCGTCGAAACAACGGGTATTCAAGCCCCTTACGTAGATTACTCTTCGGACGAATCCCAAGAAGAGGAACCGCGAATGAATTCCGGAACCGAACCATCCTACAACAATCAGGGCATGTGCGTCGTTGCACAAAGCCGTGAGTCGCTGACCTACGATAGGAACCACGTAGCACACTTCCTCACCGCCGATTGCGAAACCACAAGTCCAGTCGCCCAACTGCTAGCTGATCTCGAACGTATAGATAAGGATGCCCTTAAAAGCAGCCCACTGAAGAAAGGGTACGTTGCCGTTTCCTCAAAGGGACAGTACAAAACCTTCAGCGTTATTATCAAGGAGCGTCATTTCGATAGAGCGACGCCTGAAGACCTAGTCCTCGGTCTGCACGCCCTACGTCAGGCAGTCGAGCGCTACCAGATTCGTGCTCTTCGAATATCTAAATTAGGAGATGGACTTGATGATATTCCCTACTGTGTCCTTAAAGACATGCTGGAGACAATCTTCAAGGGCGTACCAGTCACTATCACCATGTGCAACGGTATCGTTGAAAACGAACCTCCTCTGGACCAACGGGAAGAAATACTCCGAGAAAATCATGAGAGTCTTGTCGGTGGCCATAAGGGCATTACTAAAACCTACAGGCGCATAAGAGAGAGATTCCAGTGGAAAGGAATGAAACAACAGATAGAAACCTACGTGCGCCGCTGCAAAATCTGCCAAAAACAAAAACTGGCTCGTATCAAAACTCGACAGCCCATGCATATAACGGATACGCCCTCGGACACCTTTGAAAAAGTAGCGATAGACGCCGTTGGCCCCTTGGACATTTCGCCCTACGGGAATCGGTACATCCTCACGATACAAGACAATTTTTCGAAATTCTGCGCTGCCGTTCCTATACCGAATATCAAGGCAGAAACCGTCGCGTTGGCCTTCGCGAAGCACTGGATTGCTCTTTACGGACCTCCTAAAACTATTCTCACTGATCGTGGCGCATGTTTCACTAGTAAGCTTTTCCAACAACTAGCCGAGATTTTCCGAGTTAAAACACTTACCACTTCCGCGTACCGATCACAATCTAACGGTTCCCTCGAGCGCAGTCACATAGTACTTGCCGAATATCTGAAAGCATTCCTCTCTCGTTTCGATGATTGGGATGAGCTACTGCCATTCGCGATGCTCGCGTATAACACATCAGTTCATTCGGGAAGGAATTTTAGTCCATATGAACTTATGTACGGGAAGATCTCGCGCGCGATTTCCGCGTTTCCGCCTGTCGAAAAAATCGAGACGTACACGCAGTACATGGTTGATTTCGTGACAAGACTCGACGAAATCCATCGAGTAGCGACGAGCAACCTCATCTCGGCAAAGGAACGGTCAAAGCAACAATACGACCGCGACGCTCACCCCGTAAATTTCAAAATTGGAGACGACATCTATGTCCTCCAAGAACCGCGAAAAGGAAAATTTAGCCCTCAATATCATGGGCCCTACGAGGTCGTTGATATCACGGAAAAAGGAAATGTGACGTATGCAAATAAGGCTGGGCGGCTCGAAACTAAACATCCTAATAAATTAAAATTGGCCAATTAGTAATCGCAACGACGAGGTCGTTTCTTGTTACAGATATGGAACGTGGCAACATGTTAATATCAATTGGGACGACTCTGACGTTAATCCTGGCGACTATTGGCGCCACACCCACGGCATACAAGACGCGGCCGATGCCGGACGATCCTGGCATCTTTTATGAGCGCCTTCCGGACATACGCGTAACCACCACCAACTGGAAAATCATCACCTACCTCGACCTCGAGTGGCATCTATCACAGCAGCCCTGGGGCACCC
>NW_014334305.1:0-2547 GCF_000341935.2 Cephus cinctus | reverse complement strand
ACAAACGGTGGCCAGGTAGGATTAATCTAATGTTTGAATTGGATTCAGCGACCCCGAAAACCTAGAGATTCAGTGTCTTGACCTCCAAAAACATCGAAAAATGTCATGAAATTGTCAATTTCAGGCCAAAAACGTCAATTTTAGGCATTTTTTGAGGTTAGGGACGAACGGTGACCAGATAGGATTAATCTGATGTTTTAATTGGATTCAGCGACCCCAAAAACATAAAGTCCAAGTATTTTTAAGTGTGAAAAAAATTTTGTTATACCTATTTCATATACATGAAATTCTTTCAACACGATTTATCATGCTTTCGGGCGCCATATTGAAATTTTTTAAAGCGCCACTCTGCATTCGAAAGAGGACATGAATACGAAAATTTTAAGCCCTCATACGTATCTATAGGCCTCTGCAATTTCTGGCCATAAGGGTGGCACGGTTGACGTGGAATGGCCCATGTATACAGGGTGTCCCAGAACTACTTTTGGACCGGAAAGTGGGCGATGGCTGGAGGTGCCCTGAGTACCCTCCCGCAAACCGTTTGCCAAAATTCGCTATAGTTTTTAAATGAGAAGCATTTAAGTGCGACCAATCAGAATGAAGGATTTCCGCGGATTCATTCGCGGATGCCAAAGATTGCTGCTTTGCAATAGCTTCCCACAAATTCCGCGCTTAGCAATTGTTTCATAGCCCGAGCGAGCGTCATAGGTTTCGTTGACAAACTCCCAATATGGGCATGGGCGTGACTTAGGCTGGCGCAGCAGCTACACGTGCAACGCGCGATCGGCAATTGTTTCGCGATATGCATTCAGCCCGACAAAAACCGGTACACGGTGTCCAAAACGTCATGCACTGAAATTTATAGCAGTCCGGAGGAAAACAGATTATTAAAGTAAGAGGGAGTCGGGAGGGTGGGTGGTGGGACTGATGGATTAAATTTAAAATGAATTGAAAACTAAGCATAGAAGTATTATTTTTTCGTCTTATCGTATCGAATTTCCAAGACATCGCGATTGCTGATTTCAAAGTTATAGAGTACTCATCGATTCTGGAGACTGTAAAAAATACGTAAATAGGAAAATAGATTAGGAGCGAAACGCAAAGACACGTATCCCTTTTTTTCGTCCCAAGAATCGGTATTTTCAGTGCATGACGTTTTGGACACCGTGTACCGGTTTTTGTCTGGCTGAATGCATATCCCGAAACAATTGCCGATCGCGCGTTGCACGTGTAGCTGCTGCGCCAGCCTAAGTCACGCCCATGCCCATATTGGGAGTTTGTCAACGAAACCTATGACGCTCGCTCGGGCTATGAAACAATTGCTAAGCGCGGAATTTGTGGGAAGCTATTGCAAAGCAGCAATCTTTGGCATCCGCGAATGAATCCGCGAAAATCCTTCATTCTGATTGGTCGCACTTAAATGCTTCTCATTTAAAAACTATAGCGAATTTTGGCAAACGGTTTGCGGGAGGGTACTCAGGGCACCTCCAGCCATCGCCCACTTTCCGGTCCAAAAGTAGTTCTGGGACACCCTGTATATATATATATATTGTGACGTGGCACTTTGTGCACGTCACAAAAGAGAAAGGAAAAAGGCCAAAATAGAAACTACACCGTGAGGTCCGCAAGGCAACCTAACTATTACGTCAAGCGTGGACTGAATTTAGCGTATAGAATGGTTAATAATCCCCTTCGGGGTCTGTATTTCAAATGTTACTAGCGGTGATCGGTCCCGTAAGGGAACCGATCTGGGAGAAATAAGAAGCAGAAACGGCTCGGACAACGGCAAAGGGGCCCGGCGAGTGCAATCAGCATCACTGGCGTGACGTAGCCAACAGGAGGGGGGCCAGCGTGACCGCAGAGCACCACTGAGTGAAGCCACCTACGCGAAATGACGCCGCGAGAAGACCCGAGAGGCTGACAGCATCCGGGGGTTGCAGTGGCGGCCTGGAGCCGGACAACGAGGGATGCGGTGCGGATGAGATTCCCGCCCCAAGAAAACATACTGCAATTGTCCAGAAGAAGAGAAGATGCGCGGATTTATTTTTCGAAGATCCGATAGACATTTGAAGATCGCGGGCGAATTGGGCCGCGTAGGGGCTAGCGCAAATTTGATTGGGCCCAAGGGTATTATTCCTCCGCGCCACTAGGGCACGTTAGCGGGCGAGCGATCGGGTAGCGTCACTTGCGGTGTAGCGTATTTGCGAGCAGCACGTGTGACAAAAGTGTTAGAGTGTAGACGAGTGAAGGTGAAGGAGAGAAAAAGAAAGAGAGGAAAAAAAACATGAATCCGGAAGACTTGGATAATTTGGGCAGGGCTCTTTTCGGTGAGTGACGCTACCGAGTTAAATAATTTTTGTAATTGATCAAGATTAACTGGACATTAGAGTTAGCTGCTGGATCTTCGATCCTGACAGCACGTGTCGCTTCTCATTTACACGATCGTTGAGATCCGATGTTAGTTAGTTTGGTAGCGATCTGGAGGGTCCGTTATCTTGTATCCTCCAAAAAACACTTAAGTGTAAAAAACTACGCCAAGTACAGGAT
>NW_014334304.1:4831-5291 GCF_000341935.2 Cephus cinctus | reverse complement strand
TCCTGGGAAGGCAAATTATCGCGTTAATAGACCCAGGTTCCACCCGCACCTACTTCAGAGGCGAGTTAGCGGAAGAACTGGGAGTAGAGGCCCATAAAGCCACTGGTAGATGACCCTCGCTATCACTTTGCTGTCAATCTCCTGGGAAGGCAAATTATCGCGTTAGTAGACCCAGGTTCCACCCGCACATACTTCGGAGGAGAGTTAGCGGAGGAACTGGGAGTAGAGTCCCATAAAGCCACCGGCGGAGTCCAGGTGGCCAATGGAGCGGTAATCCCGATCATTGGAGATATTCCCACCCAGTTCGAGGTCAATGGCCACGTAAAAACCCTCCCCGTCCGTGTAGCCCTTTTGAATTACCCTGCAATCTTAGGAATAGACTTTTGCGAATTATTTGGCTTAAAAATTGATTACGGAAATAGGACATGGACGACACCCGGGGCCCCACCTCGAACGTTCC
>NW_014334304.1:0-639 GCF_000341935.2 Cephus cinctus | reverse complement strand
ACCATTCCCCTTTCCCCGTAGGGCACTGGCTCGAGGACCGGCTCCGAGGACCTACCACCACCACCAGCACCAGCACCGAAGACACCGACGTGGACATGCCACGAGGAAACAGCATCCCTGGAAGGACCGCGAGAGCAGCTACGTCGCCGAGGCAGCGGAAGGCAGGGATGGCATGGGCAGGAGGAACAGCATCCTGAGACGCCCGTGGGATGGACGCCCAGCCACCACCATCGCCACCAATATGCAGCCCCGGTGCAGTCCCGTCACACGGGCAAGAAAACGTCCCGTGTGACAGCGGCGGAGCCCTCTCCCTCCGAGACCGCGGACGTGCCCGGGAGGATTTGACAGGCCTGGGGGCCGCCATCTTGACCGGCGCGCGCAGCAAGCACGTGTGCCGGCAGAGCCAGCGCCCTGCCGCCGACACGAGGCCCTGGAAGGCCCGGCAACACAGCAAATTTGAAACGGACCAATGCCCTGCCATGCCGGAACTGCCAACCAATGCCGAAGCACGTAGCCCTCTCAGCTGAGCAGCCACCACCAATCAGCGAGGCCCTGGAGGCCCAAGAGGGCCAGAAGACCGGAAATCGGATCACTTCGAGCCAGGGATTGCGAGCGAGAGTAGCGAGTGCGAATTTCTGA
>NW_014334303.1:0-16256 GCF_000341935.2 Cephus cinctus | reverse complement strand
CTTTCCGCTTGCTTTAGGTGGCATGATGCTTCGAGCAGTTTATTGTCACGCAAAGTCACTTGTACGAGAGATTCAACGAATGTGCTGACTGCCCGCTTGGGCACGCTCTTTATGGTGGAGCAGGGCCATGGGCGCACCAATGAGACGCTAGCGCTTCCAACGCCAACGGTGAGACGCAACTGGATTGGAGCGCAGGAAGCTCCCTCTTTGCTACATAACAAACGTTACAGTATATACAGTTAGTTATAACTATATTTGTAAGCACATAGGATTAAGAAAAACTCAAAAATTATTGGGATTTTTTTCAAATTTTTACCCGAAGCCAAATAAGGAACAATAAAGAACCAAAAATTAAACAACTCGTCATACTACATAAATAAGCTAGTAAAGTTCGGTAAAATAGAAATAGCTATAAGAAATAACATGTAAACCAAATAACAATATATACAAACAATAATATAGGATGTTACTACAGCAGTTGACGGTTTCTAATGGACTGGAGTATGTATAAGATACATAAGTGTTCTTTTTGTAACCGGTGCAAGTTTGAAGATTCATAGCTGGATGGGTAATAAAATTATCGTGAAACAACATCTAGCGGAATATATTACCTTTAAATGTAAAAAATAACATCAAATAGTGCGATCGTATTTTTCACTTTTTCCAGCCGTCTTAGATATTTCGATCGTGACACAGTGTATTTTCCATCTGTTCCCCGAAATCTATGCTTCGTTATTATATCAGCCAACGCATATGAGGCAACAAATTCATTTAAAGTACGTCGCGGAAAGTTCATAGTTTCTATATAAGGTGAAAAATACGTTTCCCCGCTTGTAACATCATTATTGAAGACGGCTGGTTTGGGTCCAGAGGCGCCTTAATTCAGAGATTTCAGCAATTCTTACGAAGACAGTGAAGAAAAAAGAAAAATATTCTTCGTCGGCACGAAACACAGTAGGTTCAGTTATGGCAGTACTTGAACTCGGTTTCTTATTATTGCTCAATGCGTGTGAGGAAAGAGTAGACAGAGGTCAATTGTTTAATAATATATTGACGCCCGCAAGTTATTTGCTGATGTTCATTATCAGTAATCGCTGACGAAAAGAGCTTTTGTCACACCAGGTGTTAAAAAGAAATCGAACACGGGGATAGAGAAGTCTAAGGGCCGTATTGATAGCCGAGTCTTATTTTTAAGGCCACCTCAAGATTGGGCTTGAGACGCTATGTAGAATCATAGACACCAAACAAGATAGCTTTAAGACACGCCTCAAGTTCTACGTTGGAGATAAAGATCTTGACTGAACATTATTCGCAGACACTACTTAAGATCATCGTAAGCAGTCTTGACAGTGATTCTATTCATAAACAAATTAGACCGTGATTTTTTAATTTGACGTTTGACTGGTCCTAAGACGATCTCGCTATAGTCAAAAGTTGATTGTAAATGAATTATGATGAATTTTCGTGATATTGACATTGCAGACACATGTTGATTTCGCTCTGATGTTGCACAGAGATTGTTTCGTTCTTTTACACGATCAAAGTGATCTTATCACCCACAGCGCACAGCCTTTTTCACTAATTTGTCGTATGATGGAATACACATACACAGATGTTCAGAATGACTGACTACTATAGATAAGGAGGGCAGCTGCTCTAAAGGCCAAAGCGGAACAACTCGTGACTACATCAACAGTTTAGAGCATCAATTTTTGGCACTGGCAAGTTCGGCCCAATATTGCCTTTAGTTTGGCTCGTGTAGAACGAGCTTAATGTCTACGATTTGTGTAAGCGTCAAAAAGTATCAGTGGTAAAATGCAAGGGTATATTATAATTATAGTAATTAACGTAATACGACGTTCCAATTCTATCATTTGGGTCTTCTTTGTTTGTTTGACACCACTTTCCCAATAAGTAATTTCTAAAAAAGAAAAGACTGTGCTTACTGTTATGATGTTTTTACTCTTGATCAGGATTCTCTTCAGGTACTTATTATTAACTTTTGCATAACAGAAATAAAAATTTTGATATACAGTTGTGCAACAAGGATATATTTGTGACGATCAACATTCCTCCACGAGAAATAAGAAGCGAAAATTATATGTATACATATGATACCAATAACATGAAATATTTCAGTTACAGATTAAAATGAACATTGGTGAGAAAAAATTATATCTCTGAAAAGTCCATAGAATAAAAAAAAAAGGAATAGTGATATGAAAAATTCCATATGGACTACCAAGGAATGTGCTAGAAGCTGCAGCACGGCTATTTAAAGTTGTACAGCAAATATAAATATTCAAATTTGAGGTAATTCAATTATTTGTACAGCATAAATAAAAAAAGGAAAAGAGACAAGGACACGCGGTGTTCCCAAGCGGTCGCCCATCCTAGTACTGACCGCGCCCAATGTTGTTTAACTTCAGTGATCGGACGAGAACTTTTTTTTTTTTTTTAATACTTTATTTTCAAATAACGCAATGTACATATACATATGGAAAAAATAAATCAATATATAAACGCACTTATGTAACAATTTGCTTTCTAGTCCCTGCTTAACTTAATAAGCTTAACCTAGTGCTCGGATCATTTGTGTACATTCATGAGTATTCTCTAGGTATAACGTGGTTCCACAGCATTTGTCCACTTTGTCTAATTTTAGTAAGTGTCTTATGGATAGGAAAAATTGTTAGATAGAAAAAACCTATATTTTTCCAAAACTCCAACAGAATTCCAAGGGGTGTGCTAGAACGGCTATTTAAAGTTATACAACATATAGAAATATCCAAGTTTTAAGTCATTCATCTATTTGTAAAGTATAATTTAAACAAAAAAGAGAGATACAACGACACCCTGTTTTCCCAAGCGGTATCCCATCCAAGTACTGACTACTTCTGACGTTGCTCAACTTCAATGATCGAACAAGAACTTTTTTAAATTTTATTTTCAAATAACCTGAACACATATAGAAAATTATATCTATATACAAACGTACTTAGGTAACAAATTGCTTATGTTTAGTCCCTGCTTAACTTATTAAGCTTAACCTAGTGCTTTGGATCCTTTGTGTACATGACTTAATGTTCACCATGTATAGTGTGGTTCTACGGTTTTGTCTAATTTTTTATTTATGTCTTATGAATAGGAAAAATTGTAGATATGATATCAATAATAGTAAATATTTTACTTATAGATTACTATAAACATTGGTGGGTAGAAATAATTTTTCTGCCGAATCCATACAATAAAAACAAGATCAAGGGGTAAAGTATACTTGTTGCCCTTTTTATCGACAAAATCCGCTAATATTTTTAATATAAAAAAAGGAAACACATTTCAATCCTGCCTTTTCGCTTTTCTTTAAAGGGGTCTTAGACCTTTTGTCTACCATGTAAGTAAAACGAAAATCTTAAATAACCGGATTTTTATAGTTTCTTTCACAAACCTTTCGTAAAAAATATCTTCCAAATTGGAAGAGTAATTGAACCCGGAATATTTCACATGTTTCAAATTAGATCCCAGTTTTAAGAACTCCATTACTTGTGAAGTATAAATTTAAAAAAGTAAGAAAAGAGAGGGGCAAGGACACGCGGTGTTCCCAAGCGGTCACCCATCCAAGTACTGACCGCGCCCTATGTTGCTTAACTTCAGTGATCGGACGAGAACTGGTGTATTCAACGTGGTATGGACCTTGCCTGTAGAATTATGAAAACAAATTGTATGTCACACCATACAGAATCAAAATTGATATTACATATAATAATTTTTCATATTGTGGTTTATAATCATTAGCAGCAGAGAAAACAGAAAAGCTGCTGTACTAGTCAAACGGTTCAACCCTTCATCAGAGTCTTCTTCCGGTGTATTCATTAATTTCTTATAAAAATAAAATATTAAAAATTCAATATAAGATTTTGGATAATATTTATGTTCAAAGAGTACGTTTAGTTAGGAATAGATTTCTGTGACTTATTTGCAGTTTGAAGATAAGTATGGTCCTCTTCGATGAAGACAGTAAGAGCAATTCCGGGTTGAATAATGAATGAAATAGACGTCTTGAGGGCGGAAAATCGGAACTCTATTGTAACGATTTATATTTCGCACTATAGTCTAACGTGGCCCGTGAGCGCCATCATACTTCATTTGATATTGAATTTAGCGCCTCAAACGATTAGCTCTTCCCATTTGTCTGTCGGACGTCAGAAGGAATAGTACACAAACCTTTCTAAGTTATGAAAAACAAATTATTTCAACAAGTAGCATTTTCAAATAAATTATAGAATTTTGCGTATTGTAATATACATATAATATTAGCGTTGTTTTGTTTCTTTTCTTATTTTTTTTTATTGTAATAAGCTTTTAGGCCACCATACATATTGGCTTCGTCAAATTTAACCTCATGTTCCTGACTAGCATCACTTTTCGTCGTTATTTCATCGACCTGAATAAATCGAGTATGAGGGTTTCTCATCCAAAGCCATTACCATCAAACATATGAAGCGGAGTACATTTAGCGTATGTATGTACATACGTATGAATGTTAAGATATAGACGAATGTCAGAGTAAAGCGTGTACTGGATAATCGTAATCTTAAATAGACTTAGTTGTAAAGGAGTAATTTAAATGTATATCTTTATTTTGTTAAAATATAATAATTACAATTATTATACTATATACGCAAAATTTAGTTAATAAATTAATTTCTTAATTCACTATACCTGCGGTAATACCCACATATATGATACCAATAACAGTAAATATTTTTCTTACAGATTAAAATAAACATTGGTGGGTGGAAATCATATTTAAGGAAAGCCCGTAGAATAAAAGCCAAAGAAATAGTGATATGAATAAGTTCAACGGACTGCCAAGGCGTATGTTACAAGCAGAAGCATTGCTATTTAAAGTTGTACAACAAATAAAAATATCCAAGTTTTAAATAACTCAATTACTTGTAAAGTATAAATTAAAAAGAAAGAAAACAGTCCAGGAAATGCGGTGTTCCCAAGCCGTCACTTAGACCAACGTTGCTTAAGTGATGAGCGAGAACTGGTGCCTTTTATTCTCAATATTAGAAATTGTTTGTTTTACAGTCACATTATAAATCTCAATTGTACATCTCCACTAAACAAAAGATAAACTCCTAATTTTGGTACAAAGTGGCACTCGTTACGACGAACAGTATAACCATTTTTTTAGTTAATATTGTTTTTCGCGTAATACAATATTTATTAAAATACTTTTAAATTTATAAGAACAGAGAAGATATAAGAACCCTATAACCATTTTCAATTTAAAATTAATCTATCAAAAGTCATACATTGTGACGTTGCAAAATTGCCGTTCCGTTAACAAGGATGGAGCGGAGAGGGAACCACGAACGACTCACCGCCAAGAGGCCACACCGAACTAAGAACTACCCCACATGGGACGTGGGCGATAACTAACAACGCCTCGTGACACGGCTACCCTAAAGAGCTGAAGGACCTGCTGCCGTATCGCATGCCGACTCTGCGCAGAAGAACCAAAGGCCCTATGCTCTCCGTTCCGAAAGGCGCCTCTCAGACCACGCGCATGGACGGTGGCTGACGGAAGGAAGAAGGCTACGTGACCCTCCCGAAGGATCGAATATCATCGTCGAGAGCGACCGGAACGACCCGAGGAGCCAGGCATCTCGAAACGACTGCGACAAGTGGAGGACGCACCTTCGCACCCCTGTAACTATGGCGACGCGGAGGATGATCCCGTGACCGTTTCGAACCCTAAGTAGTTACCATCGAGAACTGGCCCTGTTGATGGGGAAACGTGCACCTTGCATTGTTTCAATGCTTTGTACGTATACCAATGAAATTATGAATTGGCCCGTCAAATGTGTTTTTTCCCAGCCTCTCTAGTCGGTATTTGACCGTATATTTTTCCCATAGGGAACTTCGGCGCAAATTCTGTCTACGCTTATTTCCGAAACTTGTTCGGTAAGCCATTTCACAGATTTTGTCTGTAATTACTTTCAAAACTTGTTCGATAACTTATATCACAGTTCTTATCTGCGTTAAATCCAGAAACTTGTTCTGTTTATCTGAATATCTCGTGTCACGCCGCGATATCGAGGTTGACTGTGAACAAAAATGAGGTTATACTTACGTTTTTTCTTTAAACGTCGAATCTTTTCCTTCTGTCTCCGCATTTCTTGAGTGTGTCTTTGTTGTGTTTTGAGGTTACAGTCATTCAGAAATACTAAACAGTGTTGTGCAGCTACATATTTACTCGAACCGATTCGATCCGATTCATGTTAATTGATTCGATTGAAATTGATTTGTTGAGAAATGTATGTTGTATCTTGCTTAAAGTATTGTTATTGTTTTTCATCCCAAAGTGTCAAATAAAAATGATTCATGGAATTACATTGTAAAAAAGGGTTCGAGTGGCATATGCAAGCATTGTCACATAGAAGTCAAAACTTGTGGAAATACTACAAATTTACGCAACCATTTATTACGTAAACATTCAAGTTTAAAACCGTAAGTCAACGTAAGCAGCTGATGAATGGTGGCATAGGTGTTGGCGGTAAACAAACTGGAGTGTGTATCCTATTCCTATACTATCCTACTTATCCCTATCAATGCATGCGTGCTTTACAGGTTACAGATAATTTTGAAATTTTATCCTTCTTTTTACTGTATCTCTTTTTCAATTTAAATCTAATAATAACGAAACAAGGAGCTTTCTTTGCAGACAAATGAAAATAATGCAATTGATACTCCCTCAACGTTGGAGGAGAACCTTGACGATGATGTTGTTTGTGTGGGTGACTCAAAAGACTATCCCAATTCCGAGGTAGAAAGTGTGGCTTCATCATCCTCAACATCATTGGTAAAGTCAAAATTTAACCAACTGACTGTGGCTTCGTGTGTTGATAATACTAAAGCGTTTGATGGTGAGCTGCTTTTAATAATTATAATGAATTAATTTGTCCATTTGTTATAGTAATGTTTTGTTTTTATGAACAATGACTCAGTTTTGATTTGATTACTTCGTTTGTTTGTAAACGTCAGCGAACGGAAATAAGCGTGGTCAATTAAATAACGCAACTATATTCATGATTGCCAAGGATACGTTACCATTAAATACAGTGGAAAAAGAAGGATTCCAGTAGCTGATGAAAACAAAAGTGTCTTTGTATAAAGTTCCTTTACAACGGACAATAACCCAAATGGCAGATGATAAATATGATGTTCTTTCATTGCAATTCAAAGAAAAACTCCTAGAGAAATCAATATGCTTGACTGCAGACATATGAACAGATACACACAACATCAAGCCTACATGGACCTAATAGGTCATTTTATATACGAAATTGAACTGATGAGCATAAACTTTGGCGTAGAACATTTGACTGAGCTTCGCAATGCCGACTACTTAAGTCAACTAATAATAACAATGACAGATAAGTGCGGCATCACTCCTGAAAAAGTTGTAGCATTTATTACAGATAATGGTGCTAACATCATTAAGGCTGTAACAATCATATATGGCAAGCGAAAACACTTGTGTTTCGTTCACACATTAAAATTAGTGGCACAGAAACCTTTCGACGAAAAAGATGGTATTGTAAGTGCCAAGCAGCTGCTTAACATCGTAAATGATATGACTAGATACTTCAAGTAAAATGCAGCTGATGCTCTTCGTAAACCATAAAATAATAGAGCAGTGCTATTGAAATTGATTCAATCGGTTTATACAAAATGGAACTCCATTTATTATCAAATGGCACGGTTTGTGCGATTATCGGAACTAATTGCTCGCGATATTACTCAACCATCCGAAAGCTTCATCTATGTTCACGGGTAGTCAACTACATGTTATTAGAGATCTTATAAATATATTGAAACACATGGATGCTGTGACAAAAAAAGTGTCAGGAGAAAAATAGCTAACAAGCAAAGTTATATCAATAGTATCTTTTTTTTTTGAAACATACAGTACAATAAAAATAGAAACAGATGTTGGCAGTGCAAGACAAAATTGAATAGTAAATGGATTAAAAAAAGAGATTTGGTACCGTGGAACTAGTAAATGCGTTGACTATCGCAACATTACTGGACCCTAGGTTCATGAAAATTCATTTTTCTGATAAGATAGCATGCTCTAGAGCCATTGACAAAATAAATAGTATGATGATGGCTTCAAAAAAACAATTGGAGAATAATTTAATTAATGAAGATCTAGAAAAGAGTTCTGAGAGGCAGGTTAATGAAGCAGAAGAACGTAATATTTGGAAATTTCATAACAAGTTGGTAAAAAGTCAGTTGTCATCTACTCAACAAGAAATTTGTCTAGGACAAGACTTACAAGATGAATTTAACACTAGATTTATGGAACCCGTCATTTTGACGGATTTCAAATTTTATGTTAAACCCTTAAATTCCACACTGGGGTGAATTGTAAACACGCACCGACTAGTATGGAATTTAAAGGTGTGTAACAACGGCGTGAAATTCGAAAATTAAAGTTACAGAAATTATAAGTATTATTCTTTAGCTATTTCTGTTGACGCTGATAATCAACCTCCGTAAATCTAATGTTAAGCATTATTTGTCACAGACCGTCATCGACTTCAAAACAACGGATCATAGTACATATTCGCATCATCAAACTAATTCTTTGTACAGCTCTATGAGGCCGATTGCAAATAAATATTTTTGTATTGTAGGAACGACCGTTTCTTGTGAAAGACTTTTGTTTGTTGCGAGGAATATTGCAACTGATGAAAGGAGCCCCTAGGATCCTCAGCGAATTGATGAATTAATCTTTTTAAAGTCACTCGATACAAAATATTGGCAAATGTAATTTTTTTCGTTTTAATTCAATACAATCATATAATTTATTATATATCTTATTTTTCCATTTCAATTATGCTATAATTATGTACTGTGAACAGCGCTTCAAAAAATCCACTAAAGAAGCGATTAATGGAAAATCGATTATTCAGTGCTCGATTTAACTAAGAATCGATTCAGTTCAAAGTCTAAAAGAGCATCCTACTGCCTCCTAGTAACAAGAGAATTTTAGTTATAATGCAATTAAATATGTGTAACAATAAAGAGAATTCCATAAACAAAATTCACTTTAAACGCCTTAAAGCTGATTTTTAGACATTGCGCTATCTTGAAATAACTGTAGAGTTGTAGAACGAGTAGTTCTGTTTATGCATTGGTATTGATTGCCGAGTTCCGTAACGGTATTCATGAATGGATTCGTATAAATCTCAATTTTTCGATATAATGTATTAACACTTTTAAATTAGTATTAAGAGATGAAGGAATACAGCGAACGAATCGTGAATCGGTTGCATATTCTACGTTAAACCATTTTGCGGCCCTAAAAAGGGCCATTTTTGTTTAATTCAGCGACACTGTTTACGCCTTCTTTTCGGTCTTTTTGGGTAGCAGAACTGCCTGAATGTTTGGAAGTACACCGCCTTGAGCGATGGTCACACCAGACAGTAACTTGTTCAGTTCCTCGTCGTTACGAATGGCCAGCTGCAAATGACGTGGGATGATCCTCGTCTTTTTGTTGTCACGTGCAGCGTTTCCCGCCAATTCCAACACTTCAGCAGCCAAATACTCCATAACGGCCGCCAAATAAACAGGAGCTCCAGCTCCGACACGCTCGGCATAGTTGCCTTTGCGAAGGAGCCTATGAATACGGCCGACGGGGAACTGGAGGCCAGCCCTGCTGGAGCGAGACTTTGCCTTTCCCTTCACTTTTCCGCCTTTGCCACGTCCGGACATTATGACTTCTCTGTATAGTACTAGCAAACGTCCAACAAACTATTCGTTCGACAAGCGAAGCAACTATGAATTAAAAGGTAGCGGTTGAACGATTATGTAGCAAAGAGGGTGCTTCCTGCGCTCCAATCCCGTTGCGTCTCACCGTTGGCGTTGGAAGCGCTAGCGTCCCATTGGTGCGCCCATGGCCCTGCTCCACCATAAAGAGCGTGTCCAAGCGGGCAGTCAGCACATTCGTTGAATCTTTCGTACGAGTGACTTTGCGTGACAATAAACTGCTCGAAGCATCATGCCACCTAAAGCAACCGGAAAGGCAGTCAAGAAAGCTGGGAAGGCCCAGAAAAATATCAGCAAGACCGACAAGAAGAAGAAACGCAAGAGGAAGGAAAGCTATGCCATTTACATTTACAAGGTACTGAAGCAAGTACATCCGGATACTGGAGTCTCCAGTAAAGCTATGAGCATCATGAACAGCTTCGTCAACGACATCTTCGAGCGCATCGCCGCCGAAGCTTCCCGATTAGCCCATTACAACAAACGTTCTACCATCACGTCTCGCGAAGTACAAACAGCCGTGAGGCTGCTTCTACCAGGAGAACTGGCCAAGCACGCTGTCAGTGAAGGCACGAAAGCTGTCACCAAGTACACCAGTTCCAAGTAAAGCTGCTTGGTTCAATTACGAATTTTCAAATACCGGTCCTTTTCAGGACCATAAAAAGTTCTTACGTTAGCTTCAACATTCACAGCATATCTCCTTAATTAATTTTCCATCCTTATATAAAATCTATAATCTCTTACACTCCATTTCGTGAAAGACGGTACTATTCCAGTTTTTAAGTAACATATTATTTTATGAGTATCATTTTATATATTTTCAACTTTATATCATTGTACTTTTTAAAGCAGGTAGAGAATTGGGAATACCGATATATGAAGAAAAGAATGATGAAAGTAGTTCAAACTTCGAAAAAAGCAACATTACGATTGAAAAACAACACTTAAAGTAGTTCTCGTGTAAAACCATTTTCGTCCGATTGTTTCAACCTAATTGTTTGAAATAAATAATACCTGTAAAATGAACCTAATTTTATTAAGATTGACCATTCAGAAATATGGGGAAAAAATGTCAAAGTTTACAGTTTTACATGCGGATTCTCTATGTAGTAGATATATTACACATACATTTTATTTTTTAAAAAATTTCAAAATTGTCTACCGTTTCGTTTCCAAGATATCAATAGCTGAAAGGAAGAATTCGTCAAAATTTCGTCGCGCGAGCCAACTGCGATGCATGACGTCAACGTTGCCACCATCGTGATGTGTGGACCCGTGCAAATGAAATGGATATTTTAATGTGTTTGATAAAACTGAACTGCACGCTTTCAAGAGTATATCCATTTCCAACGAATAATAAAAGCAAAATAAAATTAATTTTAACTTTCATAATTTATCCATGTTATTTAGTAATCTTAAATGTATTTTTCAAATGATATTTCATTGCAGTATTATCATAGATATTGAATGGTTCTGTTTTTTTTTGGAATAAATTTTTGTACATGACCGTTGCGCGATAAGTACCTTAAGGGTAATGTACGCAATGAAGAATATTCCGTAAAAGAATATGATTGACCATCATAGGCTTGGAAGCTAAGAATGTTTAGTTTCTGAACATAAAATCTTTACTAAAGTAGAAAAAGAACTTGACAATCACTTATCAGTGAATGAGCCTTAAAATCCCTAAATTAAAAAAAAATAAACGTTTCCTCTATTACATAAGTTCTCTTGCCAGAGTTATGAATACTAGTAGGAAAAATATTCAAATTGTGTATTTTGGATTGCAGGTTAGTGGCTCTAAAATATTGATTCATATGGAATGAATGAGGTCTAAGAAATGTTAACAGAGTAAAAATAATATTTACTGCAAAAAGAAAATATTAAATAAGATATATGACGGCTAAAGTATACTAAAACGTATGTAAGTGAGCATATTTGCATTAAATTCAGAAACGTCTTTCAGAGTATAAACGGATGTGCATATTCCTCGAAATAACAGAGTGTTGGTCCTGAAAAGGACCGTTATTATTTTATATGCCTGCGGTATTTAGGCACGTTCTCCACGAATACGGCGAGCCAACTGGATGTCCTTTGGCATGATGGTGACACGCTTGGCGTGGATGGCACACAAGTTGGTGTCTTCGAAGAGGCCGACGAGATAAGCCTCGCTAGCTTCTTGAAGTGCCATCACGGCTGAACTCTGGAAGCGAAGGTCCGTCTTGAAGTCCTGAGCGATCTCGCGAACCAATCGCTGGAAGGGCAGTTTGCGAATGAGCAGCTCCGTGCTCTTCTGATAGCGACGAATCTCACGCAGAGCGACGGTTCCTGGTCTGTAGCGATGAGGCTTCTTAACTCCTCCGGTAGCTGGTGCACTTTTACGTGCAGCTTTCGTAGCCAATTGCTTCCGAGGAGCCTTTCCTCCAGTTGACTTGCGAGCAGTCTGTTTCGTACGAGCCATGTTCAGCTAATATCTCTTTCACTGAACGTCGATAGAACTTTACACCATAAAATTCAAATGCAGTATGACAGCGTCAACTTTGGTCATTGACTTATAGACTCGACCGATTGTTGAGCTCGACGCTCATTGGCCAGTCGGTAAGTGGTGGGGATACGCATAGGAGCGAGGATAAATAGCCCTCGAATCCTAGCTACTGCATCAGTTCTATGGAATATTTCTTTGAGAGAGCTTCTATTGAATTTCGTTGGTGAAAATGACTGGCCGTGGTAAGGGAGGAAAAGGTTTGGGAAAGGGAGGAGCGAAGCGTCACAGGAAAGTTCTTCGTGACAACATCCAGGGAATCACGAAGCCTGCTATTCGCCGTTTGGCTCGTCGAGGCGGTGTTAAACGCATCTCTGGCCTGATTTACGAAGAAACGCGTGGTGTTCTCAAAGTCTTTCTGGAAAATGTCATCCGTGATGCAGTTACGTACACCGAACATGCCAAGAGGAAAACTGTCACTGCCATGGACGTGGTCTATGCGCTGAAGCGTCAAGGACGCACTCTCTACGGTTTTGGTGGTTAATTTGTTTCTCGAGTTCTCAGTTACTGACCGTACACAACACAAGGGCCCTTTTCAGGGCCACAAACTTTTTCAATACGTAATTGGAACAAACCTTTTTACCATAATAGTTCAATTTATAATTTAGCTTGGTCCTACCACCTGCAATACAAGAATTAATGAATACACTTAATAAAAAAACAATCACAAAAAAAGGGAATAAAAGAAGTGGAAATAGTGATAAAACCTAGGAGGACTTGCAAAAAAATAAAATAATAAAAAGTAGTTGTAGCCTGTAACTATTAAAAATAGATTTGAGGTTCTTTCCGAAGAACAACAAGGAGAGATAGAAAACATGAAACATGAAAACTAAAAGCTACTGAAAGAAAAGGATTTGCAACACCATACCAGAGAACATATATTATATATATAATATATGAATCATATCTGGCAGATATTATATATATAATATATATCTGACCATACTCACCCACTGAAAAGTGAAAAACCTAAAAAAAATAGTATTGAAAGGACTGCCAAACCTAGAAATAGAAGATGTTAGATCTAAGTGAACAAAAGCTAAAAGTGATAAATTGTGCGCAATTGACACAAAAAGGTGATAAACCATATAAATATCCAATATATTTGTTAACATTTGTTAAAGACCACCGTAGGTAAACCCGACGACGCCCACGGTCGGTAACACGCGTCGACAGAGGGCAGAGCAGGGTCCTAGGTGGCGCGCGGGAGGAGGGCAGCCGGAAACAGGTCGAGAGTTGAGAGAGTTCGAATGTGATAACGGAAAAGGGTAGACGTACAAAAAGTTAGTGAGATTAACGCGATATAGGAAAAGATACGAATCACGGGAGCCATCGACCCGCATCGAGGCAACGGCCGGCGGATCGAAGGCGATCGAGGCGCGGAACGGGACTTGTCGATTTCCTCCGACATTCGGGAATTGTATCGAGTGAAACCACGTGGCAGGGGGTGACGAGACCTTTCGCAGGTGTGAACACCGACGGACATCGAGTCCATCGTGGGCTACTCGTTATCAATTGTAACCCCGACAAAATAAAGTCGCCTATTTCATGTAGACACCGCAAATACGTTACTACCATACAAAGCACCCACCACGTTTCCCTTCTCTAGCCGCATGCAGGGATCCACGAGCCACCAGGTGATCACCCCTGACATCGAGCTTGGAAGGAAAAGGAGCGAAGAACTTAACACATTAAACCCAGATACAGCATTTAGGGAAATAATGAGTATAACATATGTATGCTCAGTAAAAATAAAATGGGAACAATATAAAAACAGTAAAATGGTGATACAGTGCAGAAAATGTCAAAGGTGTGGCCATGGAACAATAAACTGTAATAACAAACCCAGATGTGGGAAATACTTAAAACCACATCTAATGATAAACTGTGATAAAGAGGAAGAAACTCCACCATAATGTGTAAACTGTTTGGAACAGCACCCTACAAATTACAGCAAGTGTCCAGAATATTTTAAACAGATAGAAAAAATAAAGCAACTAAAGGATTTGAGAAGACTTACAGAACAGGATAAAATGAAGAAAACAGACCAACCGTCAGAAATTAAAAATCAAAAGCAGTGCCCAACACTACCCCAAAGTAAAGTGACGGATGGACGAACAGACGGAGTAACATGAAAAATATAGCAAGATGAAGTCTTAATGGATAATGGGCGATCATCGCAACCAACTGAAATCAATCAAATTAAGGACATACAACAGCTACAAGAACTAGTACAGGAATTAAAAAGGTTAGATTCTGTTTGTAATCTAAATAAGATACTAGCCCTATTCAAAACCTTAAATTGTAAGCTCCAGGAATGCAAGGACCCGAAATCAAAATTATAAGTATTTTATGAATGCGCTATAAATGCAGAATTGTAAAATAAATAGAGACAAGCTTACTATAGTCCATTGGAATGCAAATGGCATAAAATTCAAAAGAAATGAACTGATAGATTTTATTAGTAAGCATAATGTAGACATCAGATGCTAAATGAAACTAGACTTACAATTAAAAATACAATAAGCATTAAAAACTATAATTGTTTTAGGAAGGATAGAGATGGGGATATGCCAGCAGGTGGACTAGCTATTCTGGTGAGAAAAAACTTAGTAGTCACTGAAACAGAAATATAAATAGTGTCGATAGAAGCATTAGGTGTCAAATTAGAAAAAAATTTTATCATCGTAGCAGCATATGCTAGACCGATGGGAAATTTGTTAAATAATGACTTAGATAGGATATTCAACTTGGGAAACAAGGTGCTGGTAGTAGGTGATCTAAATGCTAAACACAAAATGTGGTATTGCAGCTATAACAACTCTAATGGAGCAAAAATCTTTAAATACATATGTAACAGTGACTGCCTGGTATTGAAACCTGATGGACACACACTATTTCCATATAATGAAACAAAACCCAGTGTTGTGCAAGATTAAAAAATAGATAATCTAGTGCAGATCAAGATTTTGATCCACAAAATGTATCTAGATCAGATACAGATGATATTATCATTTTTTAATCTAGATTTAAGATTACGCAATTGGTCATCTAGATCATAGATCAAACCAAGGATTAAAAAATTAAGATATAGGAAGCTTTCACAGCTTTAGGTCTGTTCTTTATAGCGTCTTTTGTGCTCCGGAGAAAGTATCAACTGTGCACGAGCCTTAATCAAGACACAACAGTCTGTGGTTTCCGATTACTCACTTGTGTAGACTTATGTCAACGCAAGCGATATCATTGGTTGTTTCCCAAATACTCCGTTGGAGCCAGCGAATAGCGAGACTTCGTGTCAATAAAAGTCGGCACAAATTGAATAATTGGCATGCACCTAATGCTGTGGGGAGTTTTCTAGTTATTAAGGTTATTTTATAATGGGACGTTGTCGGCAGACGTTTGTCGAAAGTCATTTCTATTAGGGACGTTCTACAGTGGGACGTTGTCGGTAGACGTTTGTCGCAAGTTGTTTCTACAAGCCAACCATAGCAACGAAAAAGGTGGAAAAATCATTTTGATTGGTATATAGAAATGACTTACGACAAATGTCTACCGACAACGTCCCATTGTAGAACGACCCTAATGGCCAGTTTCTTCAGTTTCGGATAAATCCCTAGCTAACCAATCATTTTAATGTTTTAGGAGTTTATCCGCAGGATAAATATTATCCCAAGGTGAAGAAATTAGCCATAAGCCAATTAGAATTAAATCCTCTGCTTTTTTTTCGATGTTACGATTGGTTTGTAGAATTGAACCATGACAAAAAAATACCACCAAATACATCCCAATGTAGAAAGAATTGTGCCACTATCGCCACAAAGAAACCCCTGTGAAGTTAGCCCATCATTATGCTCATTTCAAAAAAATAGTT
>NW_014334302.1:212535-217202 GCF_000341935.2 Cephus cinctus | reverse complement strand
ACGAGAGAAGAACACTGTGGACTCTCTATTAAAATACATATTTATACATGTTATATTAATACATATAATACATATTATATTAACACTACAAAAATGGACGTGCTACACGGATGTCAGCTCCAGCACCGCACTTTTTTAAAATCTCTTAAAAATGATTCAACAATAGGCTTTTTCAATAGTTCTCGAGAAGTTCTACAGGTCCTGATAGTTTTTGACAATCGTTCTGCTACGCAACATTGGTAAAATATGTATTAAATATGTTAGTGGCATCATACGCTTCGGTGCAGGCAGGCATGAGTTGCTTGCTTTTGTCATATTAAACTTACTGAGCTTACACTGTGCGATCGAATTTAGGATTGCAACGAAAAAAAGTATTTAGGCTATATCCGATGAGTTGTCTCGTTCCAAGTGTTGCTTTGGGAACCAGCGATAAGTAGCGGAGGACTCTGCCGCCAGGCTACACGTTCGTGATCGCGGTTAGCTCGGCTACGACGGGATCCGCATTATGGACGGAGGCTATGATGACATAACTCTACATCCGGACTCGCCGCTGGGATTCAGCGCCATGCTTTTGGTATCGTCTAAAACCGTAGCGTTGTGCATCTCCCCACTCATCTCTCCCCGTAGCGTCGTGAGAGCCTACGTGTCAACCTATCCTGTTTATAAGGAATTACTCGAAATATTGTTGTATCTACAATAGGGGCGCCGTACACCGCGAAGATACTAGCGGTTGTCTAGGAATATACGCACTCACTTTATTTTTTCGACAATAGGTCCACAAATATGAAAATTTGAGAAACCGTTACCATTTGAGATCATTACTATATGCTGGAGTACAAAATGATATACACATTGGCATCATTTGTGTACTTCCGTCGACTTTTGGATACGCTATCATCTCCCTTATCCCCTTCTCCATACTTACCAGATGAACTGCTGATAATCAATTTTTATGCTGTTGCACGCTTTTTTTTTATGTTTTCGATAATTATCATGAGAATATATGTTAAATAAATAAAAAGTTTTATGCACAAAATTTATATAGAAAATAATCTTAGTTTTATTATCTTTCACGATGTGTTCGCAGAGAAAGTCTTTTATACATGACATGTCGATCAATCGAAATAGGAATCGCGCGTTGTGTAAGTATGCTACAATCGAAGAGTTAAGAGATTTAATGACGGGACGAGGGTGAGGTGGCGAGGATATGAAATAGTCATGGAGAATGCAGAGCGACTCAATCCGTTAATGTAATCAGCAAAGCTGATAAATAACTATTTGCTCATTTCTGGTGGCCCCGACATAAGTAGTTGCAGCTGATCGATTAATAGAGAATTGCAGCCGGTTGCAGTGATCTCTAGAAAATAATAAAAGAGAAGTGCATCGGACCATCCTTACGAACATCTCGACGGTTTCGAAAGAAGTACTATAGACATTTGCTATTTACAGTTGTTTGAGACCCGAGAGGGGGAAGTGTTCATCTATCAGCACATTAAAGACGAACGTAGCCACTGGAACAGATGGAAATGGTATCGACATGTGTTTTGCGTCATGTGTCATGTCTTTGTGTACGGCAAAAAATGAATACCTACCTCGGCTAAGCTCAGCTTGATCGTTCCGTTCTGTAGCGGGTCTTTGCTGTCGAATATTCCTAGAATGCCGAATTAAGTGAGTGCTTGTCGCTCCATAACGCTAAATCGCTTTGCATGCAAGAGGCGCGCCGCTTACCGAACGCGTTGCTCAGGTGGAGAATTGCGGATACGAAGTCGCCAAAGCGCAATGTTCCATCTTTTCTCATGTATCGAAGAATAAGAATCGACAGCACATCCGTATTTAATTGGAAGCCTAAAAATAATAAGTGGCATTTAACTTAAGGAAGTTTGTAATAAGGCCGCATTTCCACGTACCGACTTCGTGCAAAGCATCTCGCAATCTTTCAGCTTTGAGAATCCCAGTCTTCTCCTTTGTATGGTTCTTAAATGCTGCCTGCCAATACTTCAGACTGCACATCAGATCTTTGAAATCGTTAAATTTTAGGCGGCCACTACCCGAGCTCTGTTGACGATTAATGTTAAGAAAAATTAAAGCATAATGATGAGAATTCAAAAGACATGTTAATGCAAAATTTTCAGCTTAGTTAAGGATACATCCATTGTGAGGACCACCTGTCGGCAAACTTCCATGCAGGCGCAACTCTTGATGTAATCTGACAAGAAGAAAAATCAAAAGACGTCAAGACTAAGAGAGCACGTTAGAATTTACGAAGTTAGGGCGAAAAGGAATTCACACCATTAGGCAGGCAGGCTTCAAGGAGTTCCTGAAGTTCAAAGGCGTTGACCGTACGATGTTCGTCTGCCAACTGAAGAAAGACTGCTTCATACTGGGAGAAACCCTTTCCTTCCAATGCGGGAGCCTTTACGATCGCTGACTTCGTCAGAGACGGGGGCGTGTCTAGCAACCTGATTCAATTATTAAAATGATTGATTGATGCATGATTAAGAGATATTATCCTGACGATGTGCACGTACTTTAGCTTTAACGGTTTACTGCTGTAGACGCGTAGAGTGAAACTAGTTTCTTGCGTGGGTTCGAAGGTGGTCGGTACAAGTAAATAGCCGCCTTGCTCGAGTTGACATCTATGGCTGACTTGTCGGCTATTTGTGTACTGCGAGTTCATCAGAGATTTATTTTTCTTGAAGAACTGTCTGTTTATCGAATCTGCGCTGTTCTTTGGCAATGCATATGCGGTAAAGCCAATCACCTGGAATGATTCAGGTTCTTTTCAACTACAAGATTCTCTATTCGATTCACAGAGAAAAATGAGAAACACACCTTTGGCTCCATGATGGAGTGCTGATTTAAAGAGACTATTACTTTTTCCATTTCACTGAGGATGAGGTGAAGTTGAGGGTTGATGTGAAATGTTTCTGTAACAGCATTGGATGTATGGAGAGTTTAGTGCTGTTGTGTGTGTCTGTGCATTTCTGCGTGTTTCTCTGTACTGTTTGCTAGCGATAAAAAAGAACCTGGATTGTTTCTACAGCCTCCGGCAGTAACACCTCTCCTCCAGCTGCCCTGATAAAGCTTCATGTGCCAGGTATGTTTGCTATGAAGAGAAGGTTCGTCTCTTGCAGTTTCTGCGTCCAAATGAACTACTTCGAGGTGCGTAAACGTTTTTACGAAATCCGAGTAAGATATCCTACGACAGAGATCGTTAAATGAAAATGGGAGGATGAGGAAACATCGCGAAATGAGAAGCAGGTAAAAAATTTCGTATTTTAAAAATTGACGAGAGAGATCGTTCTCACCAGAATTCTCCATCAGCCATATTGCGAACGGCGAGTCGTTCTCTCTCGGTCGGTGGAACTTCCTCCCAGTCGAGAGCACCGCGGGCCCAAGCTCCAACGTACTCACCTCCTGGACCAACGGGATTTCGCAGCTTGACCAGCTGAATCGTTTCCCCGCCAAACGTCTCGACCTATGGTTGTACTACTATTATCTATCCTTCGTTTAAGTTTGCCCACGATTAATAGTTATGTTTGTTATGTACGGAGAGTACCAAATACAAAGTGAAGTTATTTCAATAAATCAGAGATGGAGTATGTTATTGTCATCTCGAGTTCATCTCGAGAGGAGCAATTTAATCTTATCCTTTTGATTACTTACACGTTCGATTGAGTAGAGTCTGTAATTTATTCCCATTTGTATTCCATTCGCCAGTTTCTCTATACTCGGACGGACCTGAAATACCAGTGACAAGAAACGGAAGGGTTTGTGGAATTAATGAAAGTCCAGCAAGGAATGTGTCAACCGAATTACTTGCCTGCTGCTGTTGCGATTGTGGTTGAGGCTGCGATTGCTGCTGTTGCTGCTGCGGTAGTAGCTGTTGCTGTTGCTGAATGCTGTTGTTACTGTTGTTATTGTTATTGGTGTTGCTGCTGTGACTGTTATTGACAGTACACGTAATAAGGGAGGTCATATCGAGTAGTTTTGCGAGTACTCGGCCGCATCCCGTGGGATCCTGACGAATGGCTATGCTCTCTGTGATGCCACCCGTCAAATCCGAGAGACCATCGAGGAGAGTGCCATATTTCAAAGCCTCGTAGGAGCCGTGAAGTCTTGAAACACGCAGAAGAATGATAAGGATCCGAGATAAGCTGAGCCGTGAACGGTGGGTGGCAGCTCCTACCGTTATAACAAATCAAGAGACTCACTTGGCGTACGCCTTTTCCAGAAGCGCAGGCCAAAATTGGTCGGTGTGACGACTCTGGACGAATGCGAGTCGTCCATGAACAGCCGGAAGTCGATCGTCAACGAGCACTTCGACCCAGGCCCCGCACCACCATAATCGAAAACGAAAGACCCCAGCGTATTCGGCGCTCGGTGCTCCGGATGATTCTCCATTAGATCCAAACCCTTGATCGGCTGGAACTACTCGATAAAAGAGACCTTTACTCAAGTGCAGTACTCCCAAGCACGACACGAGCCACTTGTCACCTGAAACGAATGATTACCCTTGATCTTTGAAGCGCGATCAGTTGCAGTGACGTTGACGAGGACACCGGAATTTACAAATAAAAGGTCTTCCCGTCCTTCCGTTTCTCCAAGTTTCTCTTTTACTTTCCCTCTAACCCTTTCAACCCCCCCCCCCCCCCACTCACTCACTC
>NW_014334302.1:189146-212445 GCF_000341935.2 Cephus cinctus | reverse complement strand
CCCACTCACTCACTCCCTCTCTCTCTCTCTCTCTCTCTCTGTCACTCTTACCCATTTTCCCAGGAATGACATCGAATTGTGTCGGGGCATCGCTCACAAAAATAGGGCGATTGCAAAGCTCCTAAAAACAGCAAAATTTAGTCTTGTGATCCACGATCTCCTTTGACAATGAGATTCGACTAGAAGTCGATTATTAATATTGCTTACCTTGGGTCTCTTCCATTGAAACTGAAAGGGCGGCGTTTGATGGTAGAAAACAGACGCCTGAGTCGCTGGAAATTCGGGATCTTCCCACAGCTCGCCGCGCTTGAAGCACGAACGTTTAATTCGCTCGTACTCACTCATCACGTCCTGAAAGAGTTCAAGATGTTTTCCAGTTTTCAAGCCAGAATTGTCGCGCTGTAGGTAGCCGAAAGGATTCTTCAGCTTTCTTTCCACTCCATTAATAGTTAGACTTTCAACGGTGTTGTATTCTTTGCACGTAATTCACTCACTCACAGACGGAGAGATAGCAATACGTGCCTGTTCTGTGATCAACGCATTCTAGTCTTGTGCTCCCGACAATGTATCCCAGTGGTTGAACTAGTTTTACGCTTGGATCCCCGCGGCCTTGAGAGTTCTCTTGTCTTTGAGTCGCAGCTAGCCAGCTACTCAGAAGTTGTCTCCTGCAGCGAATCGAGACGCGTAAAGTCGAGAAAGTCCGTTCGCGTGTCGTGTCAGATCTACTTGCGAAAGAATTAGGAAGGAGCAAATGAGGTAGAAGACTCATGCACGACAGGACGGACGTGTTGCTAGGAATGTCAACCGCAGAATACTAATTCGTGCCTCTCGTCGCAACACCTTATCCGACATTCCTCGACGTGACTCGCCTTTCCACAAGCGAACATCGTACGTACACATCTCGTTCGAAGCACACGACGATATACTGCTCGACGTATGCACAGTGACAGCGGAACGAAACAAGGAAGGAAGGAAGGAAGGAGGAAAGAAAAGGAATAAAAGAAATAAAGGAGGTGCACCGTTTTCATTTTCTTGTGTATATATGATAGCGAGCAGTGTGGTCAACAGGCGCGGTATGACAGGGGGTCGGAAGGTACGGATGGCCTTGAGTCTCTCCAGAGTTCATCGCATCCTCCCGATGTTCGTTCACTCGCATAAAGATGCGTTCACAACGCTCGGTAAGCTAGATCGACCGCTCGAGATTCCTGCAGCAAGTTCCATCTAGGTTTTAAACACGAACCTTGAGACTGTAACAGTACGACTCTTGTGGGCTATGCCACAATTTCTACTAGAAAGTTAAACTGAAGAAAGTCCTTCCCAACTCGCGTCCGCTCATTTGATCACGATATATTACGCCCACCATGTGTTCAATACAGCCCCCCCCCCACAATCGCAATCGGTTACGTACGAACGATGATGCCTTCTCTCTTTTTCAGGTAACTTGAATGACACTTGGAGTGTCATTTTCTTCAACTCCTCTTCCCTTACGGTTCTATTTAATCCGATACCATAGGACCCAATCCGAAATACTAACACGACACGCGGACGAGATGAAAACACACAACTGCTTAACTCGCAGACTCAGAGGCACGCAGGACAACGGATACGCAGGCAACAGCAGGCACGCACTCGCGCTGGCACGACGCCGCAAGCGGAATCGCAGGGAAGAGAACGCACGCGGTACTCACATTAACCATTCGAAGAAGCACGTAGTAGCTCTGCCAGTTGTGAAAAACGAAAACGCTTCGCGCACTGTCGACGATAGAGGAGCCTTCTCTCGAGAAACCAGACGATGCCAAGCCCGCTCGCCTTCTCGCAATGGCACAAAAGAGACTCCAGCAGATTCAAAGAGTGAAAGAGGTTAAGGTAAACTAAGAGAGGCTGGAAGAGACGCGCTCGCGCAGGAAACTCTTGCCGCGCTCGAGTCGCGCGACGAATGTAGCTTCCAGCGCGCTCTCGCCAAGCAGCCACCATCCAGCCAACCAACCAGCCAGTCCTCCTCGCCCTAGCTACTCAGACTCTGTGTCCTCGTGGCGTTTATTCTCTTCCTCTAACTCCATCTCACCACAGCGTGTTTCACCTCGCCCATCCGCACCACGCCCCTTCACTTGTAAAAAGACTCCTTCTGGCCGATCCCGGGCGGATGCCAGTCACTGCGCAGAAGACGGTGGAACCGACGGCTGTGGTTGCGGGGTTGCCGTTGCTCAGGAGCCCAGAGGCGCTTGCTGCCGGCGGACGTGCTAAGGTAAGGTAGTGCGTCCAATCGTGAAAGAAAGGGGCAGTCGCGCGACTTGCGCGGATCCGTAACCGACTCGGTTCGTCGACTTTGACTGACTCACTGACTCACTGACTGACTGACTGTTAATTTTGCTTTGCTCTCTACTGTTTTTCTTTTTAGATCTTCATTGTTCTCTTTTGATTCTCTTCTAGGTATTTCTAAGACTTAACATGTCTTGATGTTTCCCGAGTAATATGCTTCGATTGTATCGTCGGAAGGAATTTTCATTACGAATAAAAAAAAAGTCGAATCTCTCTTCTTACCTCTTATACATATTATATATTGAATTATATCATAGCGCGCAGCCCGGCGCTATTGGAAGTTGAAGTTGAATGTAATTAGGAATGGAAATGAGAACACCAATGATGGCGGCGCGATGGAAAAATGGAGAGAGAATGTGAGTGAGCGAGAACTCCGAAGTATCGAGAAATCGGAGAATCGAGAAGTCGAAAAGTCAAAGAAGGAGGTAACCTCGAACCCCACAGTAGGTCCTGCTGCGCGGCTGCTCGGTGAAAGCCGATATACGCGTTTAGAGTGCGCTTAACTTTATTTTATCTATCTACAAGCAGTTGGTGCTATACTCTAGATTTCTTTGTTGTGTCTCAATTTGGAACTCTGCGTGTTTCGTACTATCGAACTTTTGTCTTTTCACCCTCCCTACTCTCTCCTGTATGGACAAAGCGGATTGATTCAATTATAAAACGAATACCACCAATTGTCTTCTTTCTTAGAATGATCGAGAGAGACAAACTTAAATTGATATCAGCTTGTGACGTTCAAATGTAAAACAGAAAATATCTCCAACCCTTTAAGAGTTACAGTTAGGAGTATTTTGGAAAATGAAATCAATCACAAGGCCGGCTTCCCAAGCATTTCTTATCGATCATGTTACTTTCAATTTCATATATCATTTTCAATTTCAACATATCTGTTTTCTTGCTTTTCCATTTTTCAATTTTTCTAACCAATTGTGAATCAAGGATTTTCGACACATGCACACGCGTGTGAGAGTGGCGCAAATCAAAATTACCAATTGCCTCCTCACATTACTTTCCGATTTCAAACACGCAAGGAGCATCCATCTAGCGGAATATGACATAATAAGGTCTTATGGTTATGTGATACCGACAGCAACCTTGTTTATCGGCCGTCAGTAAAAATGGTCAAACTTTCTTTATAGCGTTGACTGAACAAACAACGTTCATATTTTTTTTTAATTGCCTACATTTTCATACAGCTATCGCATGTGAAATAATGATGAGTGTAATACGATATTATATTAATTTAGCTTTTTACATATCACAGCTGACCGGTGTGTAATAAGTATATTTTTACTTTCACAGTGTGGATAAGAACATGTAAAGTCAATGCCATTATTGTTTCCAGTTTCTTATTTCGATTAGGGTTCTGAGAATATAATTTTGTTTAACAATTTGTTCATTGTGCCATTACTTTATTTTCCTGCTGTGATTAAGAAAGAGATGCCTCAACGGATGAAGAATATAAAAATGAGTAGCCGACGTTGAATCGAGTGAACTGTGGGTGATGTTGTTGATCTGTGTCATCGGGAGATGGCGTATCCATCTGTCCCACCGTTTCTGTTTCGCTGCTCTGTTAGGTTAGGATTAGAATGGGTTTCTTGGCAAAACAGTTGGTTGCACAGTGGGACATTAGCAAAACATTTTTCGTGGTCCAAAGATTCTCTGTCGGACGTAATCACTTTTTAATTAGTTTCATGGAGGGTGGCGTCGGTAGTTAGGTGTCTGTGGGAGTTGAGTTGAAAGGGGAAATACTTTCGTTATATATATCTATGCGTTAATGAACCATGAATATGATCGCCAATAAGATTAACTTTTTGAAAGACTATTTATTAACTGTTATTTAATGTATTCTTAACCGGAACTTGTTAAGTTTCATATTGAACGGTGAAATTGTAACGACTAGTTCGAGAAAAATCGTCGTAGATACACAGTCAAGCACAACGTAAAACTCTCGAACATTAAGTGGACACAGTAGGTACGTGCTGTTGGTGACTACTACGGCAGTTATCGAGAGTTTGATTAGAAACGCAACTCCCCTCTTGGGGGTCTCCCGCTTAAACTAGTTTACAACAATCGGTTACACGTGTTCCTGAACTGGCACCGCTTGTTCGTCTTTGCTACTGTACCTCACGTAAGTATTATTATGTGCATTACGTCCGATGGGGAATAAACTACTAGTATCGCTATTAACGTTACTGTAAATGTCAAACAGGAAGAGGTCTGGCAACAATAGTGCGCAATTGACGTATATATCTTACTAATAATAATTGCTTAAACATACATACATATAATTGCTAGTGTTAAAATTGGTCCTCATTTTTGGATGAATAATTTCTATGAATATGTTATGAAATAAAGTGAAAATTATATCGAAAATTCGTCATTTTAGATTAACGGCCAGTTCGACTACGTTATACTGACTCGGCAGTGTCACTTTAAAAAGCATTTTGCTGTATTGGTGCTTGAAGGTTTGCGTTTAATGCATGGGTGTGTGAGAGAGAGAGAGAGAGAGAGAGAGAACGGGGGGGGGGGGGCGGGGCGAGATGGGTGAAAAGTGCAGATTCATATGGGACAGATCGAACGACGCACCCATCAGCGACAGAAGCTCGTGCAGCAGTTACATGAGAGGAGTTTAGCAACATTGGCAGGGCTGCTATCAGTTTCAGGTAATTAGACGCGGCAGATAGGACATCTCGATGGGCCCAGCTATAATACTCGACCTAATAAATGTCCATTAGGACGGTCACTCTCGTTACGGTGCGTTGGCGTCGACTCTCCCGTTGATCCTGTCCACCGATGCACCGATGACTCTCGGCACGGATCCTTCGGGATCTCCAAAGCTCGAGAAACGGAACGTAGAACTGCCGCCTCCTTGCTAATTGCAATCTCGAGGAAGCATCTCGAAGGAGCTCGGAGGCGGTCAGTAGGTATTGCTGCGATTGCGACTTGCGCCTCGACGTGGAACTAAACGATTGTCCACTTTGAAAGCCAAGAGACGCGTACTCGAGAATTGAACGGCTCTAAGACATTCAGCCTCGCCGTGCTTCGTATTACTTTACTCCTAACTAATACTTGAATGCTCGAAGTCGCAGTCCTCGAATTTCGCTTGAAAAGGAAAACGCCTGACACTTAATGTTTAGTCCAGATACCCTCGAGAAGCCAATTTCATTGACAGACGCACCTGCTCTTCTCCATAAGACTTGGCAGATTCTCTGATAATTTGAGAACTAATGGGAATTTGCGAAGCGTACTAATTGGATAGATGGTCGTACGATTGAGTCGCGGACTGAATCGGCTGGATGGGGGGCGTTATCGCGAGGAAGAGGAGCAGAGAGGAAATACACGAAGTGGATACATAGATAGAGGTAGTGCGGAGGGGGAGGATAGTGCTCTCTCGGACTCTCTCGGACTCTCTCGGACTCTCTCGGACTCTCTCGGACTCTGCTGATTGTTCCTTGCTGAGGCATGATTCCGCGGCGTAGCTCGCACCAGCGGTCTCTCGTAGTCCGAGCTTGCTCGGGGGATCGTCCAATTAGGTAGCATTCCGAAGGTTGAAATTGTCATGTCGATTGCGCAATCCCAATGGGAATAGGAAACCTATAGGATCGCATCGTCCTTTCTCTTTGAAAGAGCTTAAGAGATAATTCGGCACATCGAAGATGTACCTGGAGCGGCTTACGGGCAGAGCAGGAGAGTGAGAGAGCTAAGAAATGTCCGAGGGCGCGTAGGTAGAGAACCAAAGTTGCGTAACGGTGCCAGTACTACGTCGTGCTAGTCTGGGCCCTGAGGTCTGAGGTCTGGAGACGCATTACAATAAATGACTATTCATTGTCCGCTCGAGCGAGGCAGCGTAACTCATGTACGAGCGTGTAAACGACACGCTCGCGTGGGTGTCCCGATTCCTATGCTCTCGATTCGCCGCAGCCCCCCATCTCCCTTCCCTTCCATTCTTGGCTTCGCTCGCCTAATCGAACCTCCCCTTCTTCCCTCTCGTCCCGATCTCTCTCGTTCCTTGCGCGCTGCACAATCGGAATATCTCGAGTTGCTTGTGCTGTCGGCCGCTGCACACGGCGTCCCTACAATGGTCCCGGGGTCGGGCTCCGGGTATTACCTAGGTACAACTGCGACTCGTGGTGGTGGACAATAAATCGGGCGGCCCTCCGGCCCCCCCTCCCCCCCTCGTGCACTGCCACCCAGATCGTAGGCTTTAACCAGAGGACAGTCGTCCGGCCGGAGTGGTAATTAATGAAGCGCGTTAATGGCTAAGCGTGTAGCTAAGCGAATAGCGTGATAGTAGAAAGGTGTGGAGGTGCGGCGAGGCGCCCAACGAGGGGGGAAGGACAAGCGTCGTTCGATCGTCCGAGACATTGGGACACGGTGACGCGGAGACGCGGAGACGCGGGGTCCTACGCGGCCCCTACGTGGGCAGAGTTGATGCATGGCGTCTCTCTTCGGCCCAGTCCTTCTTTATACTCTTCACACCAACAAGAGCTACGATTCGTACCTGCTATTGACAGGGTTGGATCTATCTAACTGGTCCATCGTCCCTTCGATAAAGATGTCCTACGCGCAACTTTCACGCGTATTTATACCTCAATGTTCGATCAGATCTTTGGGGGGTCCAGCTGACCATAAACTCCAATGATGAGCGTGATGACTGCTGTGACGCGGAGCTCGCAGGTTCGGTCAACTTCGGATAACTTCGGGCAGCTTCAGTAGCCTGATCGGATTGGCTGCGAGAGTAAGCAAACGGGCGAGATCGGTTGATCGCTCGATCGCATCCGGGCTCACCTCGAATAATGATATCCGAAACCAAAATGATACGTCAAAGAGACCCACTTTCGTTCCGATCTCGATCCATCGGAGGTAATTTATATGGGGCCCCTCTTATCGAGCCATCTAGATTGAAACGAGCGCGGTATCAATTACAGTGTCGACACGAGAACGGACAGAACTGGATGGATCAAATCCAACCGCCTCTTTAGCCTCTTGGACCAGCTTTGTAAGCTGGTCCTGAATCGAACCTTGCGACCAATACTTGCGATCAGTCCTTGCGACTGCCGATCGCCGATCGCCGTCGAACTCTTTGCGGGAATCGACAAGAGGAACCACGCAGTCTCTCTCATCCTACCGGCAAGTCTAAAGGCATATAGTGGAATGGGAGCCACTGAAAGCCACTGCGAGAAGACTTGAATCGTTGCCAACTCGAGTCAACAGCGAGTGAAAACAGCGTGCGATCAAAGAGCGATCAAAGAGAAGGAGGAACGACGGAATTGAAGAGTCCAAGAGTCCAAACCAATAGGGTGGTAGGAAGGGTGGGCGAGGAGGAGAGCCAGGGAGGGACGAGGCATGCACGAGTGCGATAGAACGACAGAGCGAAGTCTAATCTTGCCTGAATTCCCCAGACACCCCACCCCCACCCTTCCTCCTGCCAACCCTCAACTTTTGGAATTCCATTCTTCCCAACGACAGATCCACGCGCGTTCTGCGCCTTTCCTCGGGTCAGGATGTTCAGCGATTGGCACTCTCCACCCTCGCCAAGATCTTCTTCTCCCTCCCCTCGTCCTCCCAGAGTTGCTTTCAACTCTATTCGAATCAACTAAAGAGCCTGAACATGAATTTTCCTATCTTTCAATTGGTTGTTCGATCTCGACATATTGATAACGACTTCGTTGAAATCGGGAGCCAAGCGAACCGGTGTATCCGAGGGTATAGGTATGGCTACCGATTCTCTATGTTGATGATGACGACGAGGACGACAATCATCATAACTCCTGATCGTTTGAAATATATATCTTTCTTATCTCGCATCTCAAAACAATACGGTAGGCATTCCCAATAGCTATAACATCCATCCGTTTGCCGGACCTCATAGATTCGAAAGCCGCAGGACGTATCATCAGTCACAAGATAATCTATGATCCCTGGAATATTGACAGTGACAAAAGCGTTCAATGCGCGCTGCTACCTTGTACAAGTGGTACAAGGCCCAGCATCGCAGTCGTCGACTTTACTGGTGCCGCGAGCATCATCATCGCGATGCTCACTGCTTTTCCATTTAAACTCCCAAGTAGTCTGTCCTATCTATCCTGGCCTATCTTGCACCGATCCTTTGAAGCAGGATAGGCGAAGCTCCAGAGCTCCAGAGCTTCAGAGCTACAGCGAGCTGAAAGAGAGAAACGATGTTGGGCCTCGGAACGGTCCTTGGCCCATTACCGAGCACCCGGGCGTTACCTCGTCGTTGCCGATATTACCGCAAATTACCACCCTCAAGAGAAGAGCGGTTGTACAGCTACGGGGCTTCGCGCATAGCGTCAAGCGTGTAGCGTGTAGCGTGTAGCGTGCAGCATGCAGCGCACAGCCGACCGAGCGATTCCTTGGTGCGCCGGGCAGAACATCGCTTTTACAACTGGGGCCCGGGTGTAATGCTGTAATCGGGCAATTTCGGGCCCTGGACCGAATAAATCCGTGGTTAATGCTTCGGCTCTTTGGTTCGTTGGCTCGTTGGCTCGTTGGCTCGTTGGCTCGTTGGCATGTTTGGCTCGGGTGAGGAACGGTTGCCAGTGGGGAGGGGGTCCCAGTTTTCGTTCTTTCTCCCTTTGCCGATTGGATTGAAATACTGGGAGGCTCGCGTGCGGCTAAACGGCTGAACGCTCGAGAAACGAAGCCCCGAAAGAAACTCGAAATACGAGGGAACGCTGGTGGCATTGCACATATCCCTACCCCCCTTTATCCTACGGCTCTCTTCATCATCTTCCTCCTCCCGCTGCTGCTTCTCTTCGTGTCCGTCGCTCATTGTTACCTCCTGTATATTCCTCTCCTCGTCGTGGCGCTCTCTTCCAAGTTACCCACCTGTCTGCCGGCAATCTTCTAGTAGCCCGGGGCTATCACTCCACAGCTACCATCCGGGCTACTCCGAGCTACTCCCAGCTACTCCCAGCTACTCCCAGCTACCATCGTTCGTGTGTCGGCTACCTCAGCTTCCTCGGCTCCATCGGCTCTTCCTCGAAGGCGCGTCCGTAGCAGCGGGCCAACGGTTCTCTTACGGTTTGGCTTGCGAGTATCTATCTTGCCGAAAACGTGCTGCGCTGCTGGAATCCTCGGCGAATGCTCTGGCCACAGCAGCATTTTCATTGCTCCTTCGCTCTCCGCTGTATCGCTACACCACAAAGCAGCCTCCCTCGTCTCGCCCCTCACCCCGCCTCTCCCGCGAGGCTCGCGGCTCGACTCGCGGCTCGACTCGCCGGGCCGCGCAACCTCGAGCGCTCAAATGGCCGCGGGTCATCCACCTGCCCACGCAGAATCAGGAGCAGGATAACCGAGATGTGCAATAGCAGGTAGACGGACCAAATCGAGGACGCGACGGGGAATATTTAAACGTAGGAAGACGCGACTTTGCGGCCGACTCTTTCCCTCGAATTTCACTATTTCTCATGCGAATCCTCTTTCTCTTGACTTTTCGCTCCCAGCGTATCGCTCCGTTACGGCAATAGGGTTAGAGACTTTGTCTCTCGGTATCGAGCGATTCTCCAACTGCCGTGAAGCTCCGGAGCCACAAAAAGCCGAGAGCTCCACTTTCATGCGATCCGATATCATCCGATGCGACTCGATGCGAGACCAGTGAGTGGGAGGAGGATGAGGAGGAGGAGGAGGAGGAGGAGGAGGAGGAGGAGGATGCTGCTGCTGCTGCTGCTGCAAACTCCCGGGAGGAGAGGATGTGCGTGCATGCCGCTCACGTAGCGTGCCAGCCAGTCTGGCAGCCTCCTTCTCCCTTCCGGCCAGATCCAGCTTCACCGGTATCTCCACTGCGGCTTCAACGTCGTCGCGACTCCACTCGACTCGGACTCGGAGAGTTCTTGGACGAAAGAGAAACGAGCGCCTTAGGAGCACCTACTCCTCTTTACAAAGGTGCAGCTTCTCGCCGCTTGGAGCGCGTGCTTCCCACCCACAGTCCCACCTGCGGAGCGACCCACTGCCTGCTCCTCGAGCCTGCTTCCTGCCGAGACTCCCTGTCCCTTACGTGCCTTCTTAGCAGGTGACTTCATTCCTCTTCCAGTTATTTCCAATGTCCTGCATGTTCCCAGGCAGCGCACGCGATCTGGAAATCGTTGCCTCGTTCTCTCGAAGGAAGTTTGACGCGGCCGGCAGTGGTATTCATCCGTTATTATATCATGTATGTCACATTCGTATGCATCGACGGTTTACAAGAATCGAGAAGTATTTCGAGTTGGCGACGATCGATGAGATCAATGAGGGACGACCCGACGAAGCGGCACTGTCAATGAATTTGACATAATTTGTCTTGTCTCGCGGAGGAGAGCTCGGGAGAGAAGATGGTCTGCTCCGCCACTTCCACAGAGGTATCGAATTCCAAATAGTCTCCTGGTGCACCTTGCGCCACCTATCAGATTACCATCGGGCCTCTCGAAATAAGTTCGCCGAGTTAGATTCCCCGTTGACTCTTCGCTCTCGGTCGATCGGGCATGTCTGTAGGGTTAGGTTGCCTTACTCGTACCACTTTCCACGTACTTATTCATAAGTTACTTATCGATAACTGAAAAAGAACAAAGTTTTCACGCATAACGAGCTACCTTTGGGTAAAAGTATCGCGTAAATATTTTATAAACGTTATCGTTAAAGTCCCATATTTCCTTAAATTTGGCGATGCTGCCATTCAGGCACACTTCAAAAAGACCAGACTCCAAGTTTTTAAGAGGAAAGTAATTTTAACGAAAGGTAATAGATGCGCAATAGCAGTAGAGAGTCGTCCTTACCGGCTAATGTCTTTTTCCTTAACGATTGGCTAACTTGCAGACTGGCAGTCCACTTGGACAATTTTCCAGCTTACCTGAGGATTCCGCTGCTTGTCGAAATGCATGCTAGTTGGAGACTCGTAGGCTTGACCGTCGTTATCGCGCATGTGCTTCTGCTCGTCGTTAAAGTCTCGTTAAGGAGTTCCAATGGACTCGCTAGTGTCGATCCCACTGACGGACGAAGCCACTCGCGAGCGAAGCTCAGCAATGTTGCTGCGTCTCCTCTTCTTAAGTTGCATCTTCGTCGAAGCTGAACTCGGCTTCGATCAGATTTCAATTGAGCCATTCCCGCGCAATGCAAACATCTTCTCCCTCCTTCCAAATTACTCGGACGCCAACTGCAGGGTATGTCTTTTCGTTTTTTCGTTTTTTCGTTTTTTCGTTTTTTCTATCTTTAGATATAAAATTTTGAATGAAAAGTTGCAGGAATTCGCAAACGACCTAGCGGAATCTCTGAAGGACATTGCTCGAAGGTTCCTCGGAAAGAATCGCAAGGCAGTGTCGCTGGTCGCGCTGTCGAAACACCCTTGCGTTCTTTATGCTCGAAATCGGGTTCTCGAGTCCTTGAGTGGCGAGTTCGCGCTTGTGATTGGCTATCGGAAGGGACGCGCTGCGACTCCAGCTTCCGTCCAGGACATCGGCCACGTGATTCTTCTGGAGAATTGGACGCGCCTTGAAGAATTCTTCGAGAACTCGAGCCTGAAGCGCAGGCAGCGATACGCTGTAGCCTTGGTCGCCGAGCCGAGGACGCTCGGCAGGAGAATCGAGAGTGAGCTGGCGAGTCAAGAAAGACTTGAGGAGAAGGCGGCGTCAAAGATCGGCAAGAAGGGCTACGTCAACGTGATATTTCTGCGGCCGATCTGCCGCGGCACAGTCGACGTCAGGAGCTACGAGAGCTGGTACCGAAGTGCGACGAGGAGCAGGAAGCCGACGCTTCGCTCTGTTGCTCGCTGGACCGCTGCGTCTCGACTGGGGAGCGCCGAGCTGTTTCCCTCGAAGTGTCGGGCAATGAAGTCCTTGATCGCGGCGCCTGTGACAAACCAGTACACAGAGACAGACGTCTTCCGCATTGGCCAGAGTGGCAATTGGCGTTTGCATGGAGTCGCCGGAAACTTTATAACTCTGTTCGCGGAGAGACTAGGATTTCGATTGGTCATTACCGACGGAAACCCAGCAGGCTGGGGCACTAAGTTTCCGAATGGCTGCTGGACAGGAATGTTCGGGCAGCTTCTCAGGCAAGAAGTTGACGTCGGTTTCGGCGGAATTCAGCCTACCGTTCGCGTGACGCAGAGCTTCGATTACTCCCTGTACTACACATGGGACAGCATGGTCTTCACGACGGCGTCGCCGAGACTCGGCCATTCCTGGCGCTGCGTCCTTTATCCTTTCAGCGCGAAGGTCTGGCTCTGCGTCGTTTCCTCCTTCCTGAGTTACGCCGTCCTCGTTTCGCTGGCCCGATTCGTCAATTCGTATCGCCCGCCGCCCGATGCCTCGGGCACCGAGAAGCTCGTTGGGCCTTTCGACCTCTGGAGAATACTGGTTGGGCAGAGTCTGCGGTATCCTAGAGGACTCGAGCAGCGCGCCATCCTGGGACTCTGGCTTTTCAGCAGCTACGTCATGGCAGCCAGCTACACGAGCAGCCTGGTCGGCTGCTTGACTAGCCCTTATTACGTCAAGCCCCCAAGCACTCTGGAGGAACTGAATCAATCTGGAATGCAGCTGGCTGCGAGTATCGGCAGCACAACCATTTTCAATTCGAGCGACGACCCACTTATAATGTATTTAAAAGATCGGTGGGTATAGCATTTTTCGTCTTCTGTCTACGCTGTCATCGCTCTGTCTTACTTGAGCGTTTCATCTAAATGAATCTCAATTATATAAGGTTCAACCTCTTCTGAGTTTAGGCTGCTAATCTTGGACTACGATGAACTGCAGAGAGTGCCTCTGACATTATCGGAGCGCGGGTTGGCGGCGCTGGCGCTGAAGAACGCAGCCTCCTACAGGAACCGGAAGTACGTCGGCAATCAGGCGAAGCAGTTATATATCTCGAAGGACCAAATTATCAGTTTCCCAACGATGTTTTATCTTCCCCGAGGTCATCCTTGCCTCGAGATCCTTAACGAGGTACTTGCACGCTCGCATGCCAATGGACTAATGTCAAAATGGTACGAAAACTACGCTGCCAGCATAGGAAACGTCGCCAAGAAGAGTCGGAGAATGCCACTGGAGACGAAGCACATGGCAATTGTCTTCCAGATCTTAGGGAGCGGCCTGTTGCTCGCCGGCCTGGTATTCCTCCTCGAACTCTATGCCTACCGTAAATAGAGATTCACGCGAATTCTCCTGGACTCCTCCTGGAAGAGCTGCGCCGCTCCGAGTGTTGCCTACGCTCAGTGCGCAAGAAGCTCCGGAGTCGAAGGCGAAAACTGAAATTCTTACGTCTTTCGATCGATCTGTCGTCGATTGAGAACTTCAAAAGCCAGTCGCGGCGTGGCAGTCAAGAGAGGAGCCCAGGAGCCCAGGAGCTCAAGGAGCGCAAGGAGCGCAAGGAGCGCAAGGAGCGTTGGGCTGCTCTGCCAAATCGACCTGACGTCGCGGACGCACTCGTGCTCCCGCTTGTGACGGAATGCGGATGCCTACATGGCTCTCAGCTGTCTGGTTGTCTGGCTGTCTGGCGTGGGGCATCTGGGGAATGTGGGTGGGTGGCTGAGTAACTAGGTGCGACTATTTCAGGGCCCGCGAAGGGGTAATACATATATATAATATTTCCGAATGTTCTTCGAGTACTTTATTCTGACATTGAGAATCGAAAGGTTAATGCTAGACTTCTCAGGAATCTCGTAAGAACGTTACCCAGAGGGATTCGCAGAGTTCATTAGTCCTTACGCGGTGGAAAGGAGAATTCAGGAAGAAGGATAAAAATTGAATGATGAATGACGAAGGAGGAAGAAGAAGGAAGAAGGAAGAAGGAAGAAGGAAGAAGGAAGAAGGAAATGCAACTGCGCAGGAGAGCGGCAATTTGTGCGACATGCATTCCGAGAACTCGAATGACCGTTTGCAACAATGTCTGCCAATTTTTCTTAAGCGACACTTACGGTCATTGCATCTCTTCCGGGAAGTAGCGCATTGTACCTGGTAGCATTTTTATGCAGGATCCGCAGGCAAAACGGGACGCACTGAACATAACGTGTTCCTTTTACTGTTTCTCCATCTTGCCGTTTCATCATTTTTCCGCCTGCGTAAACGATTCTCATTTCTTTCTTCCTTGACTCGCGCTTAGAGATTGGCTCTGGGGCCACTGGTTAGCTCTGCTCCACTTGTCGTCTGTAGGACCTGTGCAGCTTTCGGCCTCGCTCGCACGCAGGACTTTCGGCCGATGCGTATGTATGTATGTATGTACATTGCACATGCTTCCGGGATGCCCCGCGCCTCGACTTCCCCTTCTCTCGTCGCGCTCCTCCCGAGATCACGCCGGATTCCTGCACGCAGCGGATGTCTCGGACGAGAGCAGGCTTCTCCTCTGCTCTCCAGCGTTATCCCCTTCTCAAGCTCAGCAGAGGCAGCCTCCACCTCCGCTGCGATCCTGCGCCTAATTCGCTGCCGAAACTTGCTTCCTCCAATTACCCGCTACACGTAGTAACTGTATTCTGCTTGCACTTTTTCCAACAGATTGATAGCGGCTTTCCCTCATCTCGAACGAAATAGCTCTGGAAGTAGCTAATATTTTACTACCGAAGTGAAATGCGATTCTCTGAAGTGATCTTCCTGTCGCCAAGGTCGACCTAGACGCTGCGTCCAGTAGACCGCAGAATCACATCCATCGGTTTAATGCCATTGCGAATGAGAGTCGAACTAAGGTGCAGCGAGGCGATTAGTCCTGAGCGCGAAGGCTGCCATTCTGCCATTCCAGCCAATCCAGCCAATCTTGGCTGCTCCCGAGTCTAATCGTTTCGTGGGTCGTTCCTCTTTTGCACGTTGCGCCCTGGACCTTCGGAAGCCAATGTAATGGGGCCGACTCGTGTAGTCAGAGAAGGCAACGGATGAGGCGACACGTCGCGATGATGGTAGTTGGCCACCGCCGAGACCGCCGAGACCGCCGAGACCGCCATTCCCACAGTGCAACAGTGCAACAGTGCAACAGGCAAAAAGATAATGAAATAATATCAATGCGGAGCGCGTATCGTGGGCGCACAAGTACTGGGCCAGCGAGTATGCGCACCGCTGCTTGAACTCGAATCGCTCGATCCCCGTGTTTCCCAAATTACACTCTATGAGTCACAGAGCGTGATTCGAGACCGAAGATTCGCCAAATTTCTGGAAAAATCCACGTGGATGGGAGAAGAAGGAGCTAAAACGAAGGCGAAAAGTCCGCACCGTTCGCGCGCAGCCTATCTCTTTCGCTGGCAGTTTCGCACGATTGTCTTCAGCCATTTGTTCCTGCTGCAGGGGTCGTACCGATGAACCCACAATGGATCTAATTAAAATGCTGCCGCTTGGCAATGAGCTGAATCGATTGTCTCCCGTTGAGCGCGAAGGAACAGAGATTGTGCGCAAGGAAATGATTGCTCGTGTCTGCGAGGGTCGAGGAGTCAAAGCGCGCTTAGGTCAGACGAACGTATAGACACAATCTTTGGATGAGGCCTAATGCCAGATATTAAAGGCAAATCGCCATCGAAGGCGATTTAACATAAGAGACAATGGCTGAGCACCTTCGTCACCGAGAGAGTCACGTTTGGCTAATGACCGTTGACTTGGAAATCTCGGAGGTGACAGCAGCGCCTCTCTCGTGTGACGAGTTAAGCCATAAAAGCGCGAGGTCGAAGCGCAGTTCCGTCCTTCTCGACTGCGCCGTTCAACGGCAGGGAGTGAGATACTTGGGAATAGACAAGTCGCGGAGGGAACGTGGAGACTCATCTGCCTGTAGCAACCTTGAGCGACCTCGAGTTAAAGGGGGTGGGAGGAAGGGAGGGACTGCACTGCCAGCTAATGGAAAGAAGGAGAAATGCTCAGAGTATCCCCGACCTCCTCGTCTTCCTAGACCAGTCGTTGACTCGACGATCCATGGAAGAGATCCATGGAATGCCTGCCCTCGTGGCTCCGTATTTGCGTACGCGTCGGCAAATATCCAACAAGTTTTCAAGTTTACGCTCGTTGTCAGTGGCTTCGCGAATACGAGAGAACAGTAGAGAGTCTTTGGATGAGGAGAGCGTGCCGACGACTTCCATCCTTCGTGTTTTAGCATACACTCCAAGGATCCGCGTCTCACTACTCCCTTCCAGTATCGCAACGCCGCCGCTTCGCCGTGACGTCGAGTCCGAAGAATCATTACGCACGGTGTTCAGGCACCCAGGTACCCAGGCACCCAGGCACCCAGGCAGCCATATTCAAGTAAGGTTGCATCCAGGCACATAACCTGCCGTCTAACGTAAGAGGGCTGATGCTCGACTGATAAATTTACGGCCTTCTTCTTGGTATGCATAGGTCGTGCGACTAGTAGTAGGCGCTGCGGCTCGCGCATGCGTGCCTTCTGTAGACGCACTCCACGTCGACCGTCCTCTCACGAGACCTGCGAGAGACCTTCAAGATTTCTCTCGAATTACGTCTCTTCGATCGTTCTAGCTCTTCTTCTCTCGTGCAAGGATCAACAGAGCCATTGCGTGATCGCGTCGCATCTCGAATAAAAAGGGAGCTGACGCTGGCGGGTGGTTCCACACATGGTTCCACACATGGTTCCACACATGGTTCCACCGTTCCACCGTTCCACCTACGTCCGGTAGCTCCGAGGCCGTCAGCTACGATCCGCTTCGGGGCTGCTTAACACCCATATCTATTGTGTGCTCTCGAGTTCGCGTGATCGTCCTGATCGACCGCTCGGCTTTTTCCCGCCCTGTTTCTCTTGGTCATTTTCTTTTTATTTTCTTTCCATTCCCATTTTATTCCCACGCCCGCGCATCCTGTCATTGGCCATTTATAATATCAAACTATCTTCGAAAACGAACAAGATTGATTGAACTTTTTATTGTAAATAAAGGAATGTGCAATGTATCCCAAAGTAAATATATACGCAGGTGGACGATTGCGAATGTCGTAGCTTGCTAAGATCAGGCACACGTTTGCTTAACTTTCTGAAGAATATGTCGTTTTTCTGACAATATTTCCCTACGATCGTGGACTAGGAGACGTCATCAGGAGCTTGCAGACAGCACGAGCGCTCGAACTTTCAACTGCCTCGCAGTCAGTCTATACAGTCTATATAAAGCCAACTCGGAGAGGTAACAGAGGAAACAAATGAGCCGTTAGACTGTTTGAGTCTTCATCGAAGCGATCTCTATCGAAATTGGATCGCATTTGCTTGACATTGTCTTTGCGAGGATCCTTTGAATGAATGTCGTGCGAATGACGCTCGATACTCAATCGCCTCGGTTCGATCTTTTTGTCCTCCACTACCGAGTCATGAAGATTCAAAGTGAAGGAAAATAATGCGACGATGCAGAGATAAAAGAAATATTGGAGGCTCGAAGCAATCTATAAAAAAATAGTCTATTTTTAGGTCTTGGGATCCAATTATATTCACAAAGCCACAATGATCCAAGGCGAGATGCGTCGTTCACGGCATCGTTTCTGCGCGACCCGATTTCGAAAACCGTGTTTATCTTGTAATTTCTCTCGTAAACCAACGGAGAAACAGCCGTCTGATTCCGAGTGGAGAAAGAAGTAAAAATGGCAGAGCCCTCGAAGTTACCATCTGCCGTCCAGCGCCGTCCAGCGGGGTCCACGGCAGAGCCACTCGCACCGATTATCTTAATAGCGCAAGTGACTCTAATGAATAGGGAGGTTTTTCCAGCGACGCCGACGAGACGCCCCCTTTTCCACCTTCGCTGGCAGCTCCGGCTACAGAGATCAGGCTCGCTCGCAGATGCAACGGGCTGCCGCGTCGTGCAGGTAAGGGGCTACCATTGCTGCGTCTGCCAGTGAGATACATCGAGTTAGTTATCCGCTTCTGCCTCCGCTCTTGCTTCTGCTGGTAGCGCGTAGTCGGTATCGCGCTACGTACTGGACGAACGGAAAACAGTCCAGGTGTTTAATCGTATTCTAGAGTCTAGAGTGACGCTAATGAGAAGTTACTCATGATTTATATATCATGACGGATTCATAGTGTTTTTACTCTTGGATGATCCTTAGCCTCGGTTCGCTCAGCGGTTCAAGCTTTAAGCTGCGATCGGTAGGGAACCAGCGATATCCGAGAGATAATGGAAGCTGAAGATCCGCCGCTCTTCCTCTCTTTACGTTCTTTATGTTTCGTCTCTGACTTCTTTGATGTCTTCCTACAGGTGCGTTGGATGTGGCGACTTATCAGACTATTTTTATTGGAATAATCATCGAAACAGTTGTAGGACGAGCTATCGCGTCCGCTGAAGTAGGTAAAAGGGAACAGCTAATTTCGTTGGCAGACTCATTAAACCGTTTCACTGAAAACGAGAGGATGAGATTCGGAGATTTTCAAGTGATAAAATGTGACGCGTGTGCTGCTTCTCCCGTACATCACTGTCCAATTCCACCCACGAGCTTGGCTATTCTCGGCCATTCCTACCTGTTGCTGCCCACTACTCGAAATCCGGAATCCCAATCCGAATTGTTAGTCCGGCAGATAATGAAAGCACGACGCCAGCCGCGACGAGAGCCAAGATAAAACGCGAGCTTCCTCAAGGTCATTCTTGCGCTTCACGTCCAGTGGAACGCCTCAAAGAAACCGACCAATGAGATTATCTTGGAGCCCCGGAAGGAGTCCCGAAAGTCACCGGCCGGGAGGCGAGCATAACGAAGGAGGCTCAAAGGGTTCAGGGGTCCGAGGGTCAAAGAGTCAAAGAGCCATTGAGAAATCGCACGACGTAACTCATACGAAGTACAGAGCCATTAAATCGAGCGATCCGTGTTTGAGTTTTAGGGGCGTCGCACCAGCCAGCTGAGTCTCCGCTGGAGTCTGCGCGACTGGGACACATTTCCTCCTGATTCCCATCGACGGAGGGAAATTAAATTTTATATCCACCAGGCAAAACGAGTCTGCCTGGCTGCCAATCCGAGGATGCGGTGGCTGCGCCAAGTACGCAACGGAAACCAAACTACCGCGCCACGAGTGAGGAGCAAGTAAAAAGTAAACCGCACTCGCATCCCTGTGCCGGTGCCATTAGGCTCCTCTGCGTCGTTGCGGTTCTCGCTGCAGTAACGAGGGAAAAAATTGCAGCGCTCCGCTTCGATTCTGCTGGATCGCTGCTCCCTTGTACTTCGCCTTCTTTCTCGTGCTGAATATTTAGTGCCGTTCATACTGCTGCCAGGCGAAGATGCCTGGCTGGACCAGATCGGGGCAGCGCGACATCAGACTCCAGACTGCGTGGGAGGCTGCTGCTGGTACTCGAATAACATGTGGAGACATGTTATTCGCCGATCGAGGAGGCGCAGGCCAGTCAGACTTTGCCGGTCTTTGCTTTTCCCTACTTTTAATCGATTTTCCTTGGACTTTATTCCGGTGTCCGTGAATACACCCACACACACACACAAACACACACACACACACAGGATGGACGGCGGCGACCACCGAGGAATCGGTGGCCTAGCGATATTTCAGAGATCCTTGTAAATAAAACAGGATACTCGAGGACAAGCCTAATTGTGAATTGAATGCTCGACTCGATAGGTTCGTGTTGGAAGGCGGCGGACGTCGGGGATGCGTCGAGCGTGGGTAATCCGAATAAGGAGGCCATGAGAAGATTTACGAGAGGAAGGGCCGCCGTCGAGCGTCCTCGAATCGGGCCCGGTTATCTAAATTACATCGGAATCGATGTGTAGGAGCGCGATTCATTGGGGCGGACATAATCATAATATCATAAAGCAACACCTCTTTATATATCGACGTGTTTCAGCGACTCTTGAGCTAACGAGGTGTCGAGCATTCAGCTTCTCCAGCCTCCATCCTATCTTTTTACTTCACAGGCTCGATCACGCTGAATCACGATCTCGCAATCGTTTGGTAGATCGATCGCCAATTCGTAGCAATGAATCGAGACCAATCTCGGCTGCGAGTCACCAAGGGAAATCACAGGAGGAAGATCTAAACGCTCGACACAAAATAAACAGCTGCCCTATCTGCCCTCTCTCTCTCTCTCTCTCTCTCTCTCTCTCTCTCTGTGTCAAAAGCATTTTGTCAGCTGATTAGCGACGTAATTCTAATTAGTAACGGCCGGTTACGCACGTTTTTCCTTATGCAGCTCGGAATAAAATGCCAACCGAAGCGAAGGAAATGAAAATAAATTCTTGGTCCGTATAGTCTCGTTTGTATTTCTATGTATATTGGCCAAGCAAAAGTTTATTGTTTTCAAAGAAAAACTTTGCTGCTCTTATCTTTGAAATGAAGTACACTTGCCATTTAATAAAGCTCATGCTCATGCTCATGCAAATCTTTGGCAATTAACTTCCTTTTCTCGGAAAGACTCGCAACTCTTACATTCCCACACTCGGTTCGCAAGGGGTTCGCAAGGGGTTCCAAGGGGTGAACGCAGCCATCAATGGACTCTCCCTCTTCGACCCTCGTCCGTACGCACTCTCACGCAATTTAGCGAAAGAAGCCACGAGCGTGTGTAAGAGCAACGCTGCGCCGGTTGGCTTCGGATGGGAGGAGTTACCGAAGGAAGGCGAGCTCTCTCATGAAAATGCTCCAGCGAGGAGCTGAGAAAATGAATCTGTGGCATATGGTGCCCCCGTGGAATTCACCGCAGATTCTGCCTGCAGGCTACAAGACAGACCTGTACGTGGTCCGGTTACCTGGCTGCAGTAGGTAAACCTCGACGCTTCTTTTCAAGATTCTTATGTACTCGTCGCATCTGCTGCTGCAGTGACGTATCATGACGTAGTTAGCTAACAACGGGGAGAGAATCTGGTCGGTGACGTCAGGGGACCAGGTGGCCTTTGAGAATGGAGTTAGGGGAGCCCGTTGGCAGCGTCGGTCGTTAATGTAGAAAGGTCCTTTGGTATTTATAAACAAATCGACGGGGAGCCCAAACCCCTCTCGAAGGAATCTATTGTCCTTGAGTTTTCGACGCCAGGAGCTTGCGACTTGCGCTCTCACGACGCCGGATACATCGAGGGAAAGACGCCTCCGAACCAGGCGGCCCACTTGCGTGGGATAAAGTCCGCACCACGGCGGGAGTTCAGCGTCATTCCGCAACACCTCCGTCCGGCCTGCGTCCCGAGTGCGTTATACATTTCCTCGGGTTTTGGGAATTCGCACTATTAAGGAATCGCCGGCAAAATTCGTAAGTCGCCAAGTCCGAATAGAGCGAGGAAGGAACTGATCGAAGGACATGGAGAAGCGACGTCCAGTTCCAATGGCGCAGAGTCGACGCCACTTGTCAAGTGGACACGCATCCGCGTGCACATCCCGTAGGAACCGACCTGACGTTTCGAGAGCATTTCTTAAGTTTAAGACGGGATAATCGTCTTACCTTCGAAGCGGCGACTTATCGACGCAGGACGATTCCTAAAGCAGAGACCTCCCATATTGGGTTCGACGTATCGGCGGGAGGAGTGTACTTTGCGTTCGGATTAAATCGCGTGTGGGCGATCCGAGGACCGGAATTATCACTACCACCACCGACAGCAGCATCAGCCTGCAGTGCCACCGACACGAGCATTGCTGTCGCCTGGTCTCTTCTTTCCCGTGATCCTCTTTCCGATTGACGCGGCCCAGTGAAATCCTCTTCTAAAGAGAGCAGCTATCTTCGATCGAGACGGGGCAGCCTGCAAATCGCAAGGAAAGATTCGCGAGCGTCCGTTGAAAGCATCTCTTCTCTATGAAAATCAGGAATGACCCTCGTTCCAATGATTTATCATGCGTAGACGTAACCTTCGGATACTAAAGCAACGGCGACTGAGGGTGAGAGAGGGGGGGGGAGGGTGCGTCGGCCCTATGTAACTCCAAAGGCAAGAAACACCTTTCGGCGTCACAAACGTACTGCGCGCGTAATGCGCACCAAGCAGCTTGCGTAATTCCCACACATATTTTCCCGAGCAAACTTCTCCCCTCGTAGTTAATAATTCGGCTGGAGTAACAATAGAGGCACTGGTTGAGGGAGCCTAAGAGAAGAAGAAGAAGAAGAAGAAGGAGAGGGGCGAGGTGGGTCAGGGAGGTCACCCCAGCAGGGACTCCGGGACTCCGGGAGCGCAGAACTCGCAGTCTCGAGGACAGCCACCTGGAGACACAAGCCAGTCGTGGGAGCAGCACGCCGCCCCTATTTCACCCTTACTCCATTCCAAAGCGACCATCTCGTTGGCGCTTTCGCAAACCACTGAGCTTCCCTTGAGGCATTTAGCTCGGTTCAGATACTTTAGCTTGGATGAAGCACCACCACCACCTAAGAGGATGCAGAATGATTCGCAAGCAGACACTAAAAAAAAAAAAAGGCACAGGTGGCAGAAGTAGGAGAAATGGCGACGAGGCACGTCTGATAATACGAGCGACCCTCTATAGGGGGCATCAGTCACTGCATGTCTAAGCACTCTTGAATCTCCATTATCGCCGACGCGGATCACTGCTATCTGCAATTCAAGGAGCTCGAGCAACCAGCGACGTGCGTACCTGTGCGGGAGTGTGCGCTTGCGTCCCGGGTCAATCGTTTCGTTCGTTTCTCTTTTCATCTTTTCGCCATTCTCCGAGATTCCACGACTCCTCCCTGCACCACTCATTTGCATTTGCGTCTGCATCTGCACCTCAGACTACTCTCGACTACCGACATTAGCAGTAGCGTAAGTCCCGATGTATCGGCGACCTCTTCTTGGTTGGTTCCCACGGGTACCGAAGGACCACTCACAAATTTGGGGGTGGTTACGTCGACGACAGGGGCCTCCTCATTTGCATGGGCAAGCAATTCGAGATCTTTACAGCCCTCGCACAGCCTTCGGCACATGCTTTCTCTACGTACGACAAGACGACTGCTTACGTGACGCGCGGCTTGACGTTGTGTGCGATGACGTCACAGAAGTAAACCAGCTGCTCGTGATTTCTCACGAGTCCGCAATCCACCCCAGCCATTCGAAGACAATTGAGCTTCGTGAGTTCCCTCGACTGCGCCCTGGGACGTGTGAGAGGTGATGGTGGAGGGGGGGGGGGAGGGGGG
>NW_014334302.1:184028-188993 GCF_000341935.2 Cephus cinctus | reverse complement strand
GGGAGGGGGGCCTCAGGGCTTTCGGCGATTCCAGCAAGTTCCATTAGGGTGGGAAGGAAGGAGGGAGCCTGCCACTGCGATTCTTTGGCTCCTGCTGCGACGCCTCGCGGAGGAGTCGCAGCCGCTGCCGTCGAAAAATGGTGATTAATATCGAAAGAGGCGACCGCGACTCGCACCGAATGCGTCTGATCGCGTTGACCCTCCCAGAGGTTCGTCGTTCTTCCTCTGACATGCATAATGCACCGAATCCTTAGAATCGACCGGCAGCATCTGGGACCTGATCGAGCGTTTCGACGGCGAAATCTTTTATCTTCTCGGACCAATCTCCAGACGATTGAACGATTGGACGATTGGACGATGGGACGATTGGACGATTCGACGATTTGGTGATTCGGCCTCGTATTCATACGAGGTCCTTGCATCTCGAACCCATGTTGTACTCGAACTGGCTCGAGTCTCGGCTGCTAGGTCCTAGGGTAATATGCATTCGTTGGACATGAATAATGTAAGGCTGAGGGAGCGAGAAAGAAGGAGGGAAGCCGAGGGAAGCCATGAGAAAGAGAGACAAGCGATACTGGACGTCGCCTCGATACGTCGTTTTTATGCAGCGATAACTCTGCCCGTTCCTGCTGACCCAGAACGAATTTCTGTTTCGACGCAAGGACTCTTTGAATTAATGGGCTATTTGACAATTTTGAAGCCAATTCGACTTACATAGATCAATCGCAAAGAAGAAGGTCCGAATATTTTTGCTAATCAATCAATACCAAGCTTACGGATCTGTATGGATATAGAGGATTTTTCTTTTCACGAGTATTGCACCAACTGAAGTTAGTTTTGATCAGTCCATTTGATTTCTATAAGAGAAGTACTTTCGGGTGCACCCGGGTGATGCAATCCCCCTGAGTAGCCTCACACGGTACACGATGGCATACTCCAGAACCTTGATGCGTCTGCGTCGATCGAAGACAATTGCAAAGGCGACAGAAGAACCGAGCGATTTGCATTGGCTACTGAAACTAGACTACTAGAAGTTCTAGTGGCAGTCAGGGGCGAATAAATGAATTTCGATTGAGAGTGACGACTGCAGTTTCCATGGACCTAGATTCGCATGGCAACAGGAGCCTTAAAAAATTGTCAAACGTCAGTTGCGATGGAGGGAGAGCCTCCTCCAGCGGTTTCCTCGTCTCCTGCTTTTGCCGTTCACCCTCTGCCCCTGCCCGCCCCCTATCCTCGTTCGTCTTGGACAGGGAGTTCCCACAGGCCGCCACTGCGCATCTGCTTACGAGGAGAGATCAAACTTGATTTACAGATCCGAATGCCGATCGTGTTCGAGAAAGTCGATAGACGCGTAGAACTCTTGCGAGAAACTCGCGAGGGAATTTCGGGCGAGCGTCGTTTATTGCGTAAGAGCAAGTTTATTTCTCGCACGTAACCTCTACCTGTTAATTAACTGCGCGAGTACCTGAACGGGGGCGAGGAGCAGGCCAGAGAGGGGAGGCGCTGGCTCGCGGAAGGCCCCGATACCAATTAAATTAAATCGAGATCACGCCCTGCAGATAAGCGTACAATTAATCAGCCTTGTGACAATTAGAAATTTCATTAACGAGCCGAGCGATCGAAAGAGAAGGACCGTTCGGACCGCTCGGACCGCTCGGATCGCTCGGAGCTCTCTGCGACTGCCTAATTGTAAATGAGTGGCGACTGGCGAGTGGCTGATGGTTGATTGTTTCGTTGCGTCCAGTAGAGCAGCGAGTGGAGCACCGAACGAAGGACGGAATTTTGGAAAATCTTAAGTAGGCCCTGAAAAACATTAATGGAAAGCGAAAGATAACGGTACTTTCTTGCTAAGGGGCACCATTTCCTGTCTGTCAATTCTTGCTGAAAATTAAAATGAAAATATCGAAACTACAAGAGATTTTTACAATCAGCTGGAATCGCGTCTGTTCGATCGAATCAATATTACACGGGTCGAATTCAGTTCGCAACAGGACGGCTGGTTGTTCGATATTTCCCAGCTAAGGCGGGAACCTTGATGGTCTGGCTGTCGGCTGTCTCCAGGAGAGTTGTTCTCGAAAGAGCTACGACTTTGCCGCCACCTCTGGTAACTTTGAGGAAAATCGAAAAAGTGAAGTCCTGGCTCGAATGGCCGCAGCCAAATGTGAGATTCTTTCAAGTTCCAGGGCGAATGCTCTTCCGAGAGGCTGCTGCTCCTGCCTCCAGCTGCATCTTGCTGGAAGACTTCTTCGAGATCGAATTAATATTCCGTGCGCGTCGCAAGTGGCGTGTAAGAGGATGTTTCCATGATATGGCCTATGGTCCAGCATGGTCCAGCATGGTCCAGCATGGTCCAGCATGGTCCAGTATGGGTTGCAGCAGCAAGACGAATGCCTCGTGGTACCTGAGTTGCATGCGCGCCGCTTCCTTCCGAGCGGGTGGCATGTTTCTTCGACTGTCGCGTCCCCTTGTACTTTTATGATCAACGGCCAACCTTACAAAGACAATAATTGAAATAAAAGTACCGTTGAGTCGGCGAGCAGCCGAACGCCGGCGCAGTGACGCCACCCAAACGTGTTCCTACGTCGAGACTCCTGCTAACATAATATTATAGCCGATAAGGACGATGACGTTTATGAGGAAGATCACCGGTATCTGTCAGCGGGACGAATCTCATGCGACCTGCAGTCACCCGGAAGAAAATCTGAGAATCAGGAGACACGCACGCGCTTCCTCGTATGTTCGAATTTCTTGTTTCAGCACGTTGGCAAACATGGACTATGGAATCTTTTATCGCGGGAAGCCGCAACGCCCACGTACGATAGTCTACGGATCATTGACGTCACAAGACGACCTTGTGACCCGAAGCTCGACTAGCTCTCGAAAGCCTCTAGCGACGCTGCTTTTCCCTTGCATATTCCAATAGCCTTTTCTCCTTCGGCTCTTCTTCCGGTCGGTTTCACTCGATTCGCCCTTTGGGCCGGCCTGGCACAAGAATTACCGCCGAGTAGAAGAAAGAGACTGAACGGCAGAGAACCAAAGAATTTGGACATAATCTGAAATTACGCGAAATTCTCGAAAATGCTTTGCCGTTGAAAAACATGATATCGAAACGATTGGTGTGGGTCACGGGAGGTCACCGACAAATTTAAGGTCACGCATTCGAATTATTGCGGGATATCGCCAAATTATTTACTCGAAGGAAGAATCTATCGTTAAGAAATGCACCTTCGGGCAGTGATAAGCTGCCGACGTATAAAAAGACACGTGCGAACAGTCGAACGTTGACGAGCCACGCGGAGGCAATGTAACGGTCGAGCGATACAAAACCAGAGCACCCGCGACCTGTTGATCGACGTCCCGACGTCACCCACCCACTCCCGCGCTTTCTCAGATCACGCGCGATCAATGGGTGACGTGCGCGCGGTCGCCCACGCCGCGCGCTCCGGCAGGCAGCAATAATTCTTTTCATCGGATATTCTCGCAAAGAACAATCGACTCGTGCTTCCTGCAGCGTCACAACTGATCTCGAATGCCGAAAAGGAAAGGCCCATTTCAAGGTCAATGAGAAAATGAGAAAGGTCAGTCGATTCCTATGCAACTCGAAAAGCCGAATTACTTTGCAGCTTTGATGAAGCCATCAGCCGTCACGCTGCTATTTAATGAATGGCTCTTTTATCGAAAGCAAAGAAGACGAAGCGCGACGTGTGACGTGTACTCGCGCGACGGCCCATCGACGCCTCGACGATTCGACTCCTCGAATGCAAGACGCCTAATTATCATCGGCGAGCGCGTGGGCTTCGCTCGCCACTATCGATATATCAATTAAAGCATTAAGCGAGGCGCGACTGACAAGGCGCTCACGGGCGACGCTGCTCGACCGAATCGCTTTTTCTCCTTTATTTCTACTGCTCAGGTTCGTCAGCCCCCTCGGCCTGTTTCGACCCTTTCACATCGCGCACCCTCCTCTCGTCTCCCGGCGCTCGACGTCTCGCCGGAGGGTAGGGCGAGCCCACACATTCCAGGTGTCGCGAATACGAATTGTTAAGCCTTGCTCGGCAGCACTCGGCAGCACTCGGCAGCAAGGACCCTCCCAACGTGCTTTCAGAATAGCAGCTTCTTAATGCGCGGACAACTGGGCTTCGACGCGACGTCCCCTGGAAGAAGCGATCGCAGCCTCGGAAGCTCACAGGGGCGAGCGTGAGAACCGAGAGGGAGAGTTTGGCCCTGCTGGCTTATTCACGGCCGGTTTCTACTTCCTACGTCGCAATTCCTACCGGAATCGAGGGCTGCAACACGTACGATGCACTTGTAGAGGAGTATTGACTTGCGTTAGGAAAAGACACACAGGAAGGTATCCCTGCCACCTTTAACCTCCGGATCGGTCTAACCTAACCTATTAACCTATTCCGATTCTTCCCTCTTTCGTATCTCCCGACTCTCTTGGAGGTTGCTGACTCTGTCGTGAATTGCCGTTGCTGCGTATTCACGATAATTTTGCCCTTCAACGAGCCTGGTCGAGGGACAGGCTGGGTGGCTGGGTGGCTGGGTGGCTGGGTGGCTGGGTGGCCGGGTGGCCGGGTGGCTGCCAAGGAAAAGGACCGTGGTAGCAAAGTTACCTATCCCTTCTCCAAGAATACTCCCTCCAAGGAGCATCGATGTCGCGTGTCCTAGCTCCCACTCCTCCTGGAAGTGCAGCTACGCACACAGAGTGACGTTTGCTGCAGCAACTGAGTGGCGCTAGTGGAGTCGATGCGTGCCTTGGTGCGGGGGGACATGGGGCCGGGGGGAGGGAGGGGCTGAGGCCAAAACTGTCAAAGTGTGCTAGTGTGCAGAGCAGCTCCTCCGTGCGTGCCTGTGGATGTTAAGAGATCGTGGACCCCTGATGACCAAGGAACGTGTGTGCGAGGAAGAGGCTTCGAGAGAGAGAGAGAGAGAGAGAGAGAGAGAGAGAGAGAGAGAGAGAGA
>NW_014334302.1:156902-183782 GCF_000341935.2 Cephus cinctus | reverse complement strand
GGGAGGGAGTGTGCGTGTTGACGGGCGGGGAAGGGAAGTGGAAGGAGACGAGAGAAGAGAGATGCGAGATGCGGGAACAGATGAGAAGGAGGATCGTGGAGTAGCTCGTGAGGTGGTGATCATACTGGCGGTTTAGTCGCAGACTGTCCGCTACTACGCACAGTTACTACTCACCTGTTGCAGACGCTGAGTGCGTCTCTACGGGATCACGGCGAAAACGGTCGCTTCCAGAGGCTCCCTCGACGTTCCTACTTCGACCCTCGCGAGCCTCCGACGCCTCCGACGCCTCCGACGCCTCCGACGCCGCCAATCTTCGTAATTCGACATCTCGAATTCCTTCGCCGCCCCCCTTGTTTATGGCATTGCTTATTCTCGTGAGACTGTTTGTTGTTTTGTTGTTGGTACAAAAGAGAGACCTATAGTTCCTATATCTCTTGGAGTAATAAACGAAAACGTGTCGATCGAAAAAGAGTGCACTGCGTGGTACACGCAGGTGCACGAGGATGTGTGTGAGTGGAAGCGTGAAAGACGTGAAAGACGTGAAAGACGCACCTATCAAAATTACCTGAATAGGGAGATTCTCAATATTCCGATCAGTGATCCGATCTGTGACTTGGCTGCTGATACCTGCAGGTGTGCTGCATATATGTGACTATCCGAGTGTATTAACGTGAGGTGCCGATAAGTCAACACGAATCACGAGGAGGCGACGACGCTTTTCCGCGTCTCCATCGGCGCCATTGATTGTTCATCATTGAGTCCTTCCGTCCTAACATCTTTTCTACACAAAGTAAGTAAAGTAGTGTAAACCTGAAGCGAAGTACAATTAAGTTGGAGAGTGAAACGGTAGGAGAATCTCGAAAGTTTCTCAGGCAGCTTCTTCGCATCTGTAAAACAATGTTTGCCGGGGAAACCAGATTGGTCGACGCACGTGATCCACGCGATTTCGTCATGGGGCTCCAGAAAATATTGTTTCGCTGACGGATTCTCAGGAGAAGAGTCACAACATTCGACATTGCAGGCTCCTATCTCAAAGATACGAGGAAGCAGATTTATCAGTGATGGATCTTCTTTGTTGCAAGGAATGGTCTTACCTCAATAGGGCTCTTGTAATCGCGCTGGGTCGCACCACGTTTCGTTTATCACGAAGAAGAAAAGATGGAAAAATAAGAAGGGAGAGGGAATAATAAAGACTGGGAGGGAGGGTGTTTTTTGAAATGTGTTTTTTGAAATCGGAGACATAAGCGCTACTAGGTGCTCGTTTGTCCTCGCCCGTTTGCAGATGTTCGACACGACTTGGGACGAATGTGTCGCGAGAGATCTGGCTACCTATAAATCTTAACGGTAGCCAGTTTACACGCCTACGGAGTCTACGACACCAAAGACACCAAAGACACCAAAGACACCAAAGACACCAACGACACCTACGACGCCCCAGATAATAGCCACGCAAACGAATAAAGGGCAACAATTTCCTTACGGCTCATAGCCCGTAGTCACCCGTAACTTGGCAGGCGCCTCCAAATGCGACTTGTCTTCCTTTTACTTGACCACCGTGAGAGCTTCAGCAGACTGCCACCAGACGTTATCTGCTCTGAGCGGCTGCCTTGACACTCGCCGTCCAACATTGTCTCCTTCGTGTAGCAGGCTGGATGCTGCTTACACGCATACGCCTTCCGTACTGCTCAGACCGCTATTGCTCTCTACACTATATTGTAGTTCCAGACAGCAAGTCCGCTGTATGTCCTTTTCTTCGTGCGTGGTGGTGACTGTGGGTGCGAGAAAGAGAGAAAGAGAGAGAGAGAGAGAGAGCCAGATGCAGCTGATTGTTGCAAAGGCCGCGCTGACCGCGGTCCAATTTCTAGCGTTTCTCAGAGATTACCTTATGTCATCAAGTCTTGATAAGATAAAGGGTCAAGAAGAAAGAGCAATGGTCCATCACGTGCGTGTGTCGATACGATCGTATAGGTGATAGTTTAGATCTGCCGAACAACAAAATATCTCTTCTGAGACTCTGTCCTTTTTTTTGAGACTTTCTTGTACCGTTGGCAAAGTCTTACTTCTAGGCATTGGTGTGCGTAACCGTGCACCATTACGCACTCAGGCATGCACGCATCCACGCATCCACGCATGCACGCATTCATGCGTTCCCACATGAGCCCGCGCTGTGCCGGCAGTGATTCGTCATAACGGTCGTGGCGAAGACGTTATGGAATACATGCGCGATGAGGACAGGGGCGCCCCGTTACGACTTCTCCCTTGCGTAAGGTCCCCTGCTCTCTACCTGGCTTTCGGGCCTTTCGCTCATTCTTCTCGAGTCCCGGACCCCTCTAGGAAAAGGGGCCCGGCGCACGCCCATCACCGATGCCAAGGGTGGCTGTGGTTTATTTTTTCCCGACCTCATAAATCCTTTTAGGCGTTGAAACGTTCCACTGGAAGAAGCCATTGTCCCGCGACAAAGCGACAGAGGGCTATCTTGCGCTTCCGAGTTAGCGCCACTCCCGCAGACGGGAGTCTGCTTCTTCTTTTTATTTTTTTTTTTCATTCTGCTTGGCAAACAAAGTTGTCTAATCGAGTGAAAGACTCGCGAAAAGTTTTCCTCGGAAGAACCCACGAGACTCGAGAACACTATTGAGCAGAGACGGGAGATACAAGGCGCGTAGTACGCGATTGAGTAAGAGTAGTAAGCATGCGGGAATAGCAAAGAGTGGCGGGTAGTCGGGGGGCAAGGGGAAGGGCAAGGGGAAGGGGAAGGATCCTAATGAGGCTGTCCCTCTCGCGGTCTTGGCTCTCGGAGGGACTACCGAGGCGGCGGCAATCGACTTGAGCAGACCAAAGTAAATGAGCAGGTGCCCCTGGTATGCGCCCCGCCTACGCTATCCATTCCACTCCGCTCCTCTCCGCTCCTCTCCTCTCCTCTCCTCTCCTCTCCTCACCCTGCTCCCACAGCACCAACCGAGGTGTGAGTGACTGTGGCTTCGCGTCTCCCTCCGCGTGCTATCGGCGGCGGTGCACCTCCGGGCGGCTTGGCCCCTGCGAATAACCCGAGCCCATCGATCGAGCGAGGAGACTCTTCCCGAGGAGCGTCATCGCGTCATCGCGTCATCGCGTCATCGCGTCATCCCGACTACGTCGATCGATGCGCTGCAAATCTTGCATTTTTTATTTCTTTCGCCAATTGGGTCATCTCGGACTGTGGCCACATCTCATTCTATTCGAGTGAAACACCCTGTGCATACTTGTCTCGGTATTTCATGAAGATGCGACGCGCTGCAAGGAAGAAGGATCGAAGGACGGCCGTTGACTTCTCGCAGAGGGAAGGGACGTCAGCGCCTCCAGACGACGGCTGAGATTTTGAACAAACATTGTCGCGCGTGAGCGTGCGTAGAATGTGCGTAGAACCGTGCAAGTTGGAAGTTGGAAGCTGGTGGCGCACGAGCGCGCACGAGCCCGGAGGTGAGGTGAGGCGTGCGAGCGTGCGAGCGCATCGGCAGAAGTTGTAAATTGAAAAGCCAGAGTGTTTACACTGCCGAGATGGAGACCACTCGGCTCTCTCGTCCGAGGCCGAAGAAGCGGCCCCGGACAAGTGGGCGCACGTCTCCTCGTAGATCTTCAAGGTCGCCTGCATTTTTTAAACCTTTAAAGTCTCTTTCTTTCCCTTAGCTCTTTGCTCTCTGCTCTTATATTTTTTTTTCAAAATGCCGTTATAATCCCCGATCTCTGCTTCCTTGCAAGGGGAGCACGTGGTCGATCAAACAGCTGGATCATCTCGTGCGTGGCTCAGGTAAAATCTCTTTCTTGCTTCGGAGATGATGGGTGGAGGGAAGGAGGAGGAGGGGGGGTCCGTGACCCAGGTGCATCGCACATCGTGAGTCGAGTATCTCGCGGAGTTCACCTACCTCCCTTAGGATGACTCTCCTTCCTTTTACGATCACTAACGATCCACGTCTCTTCTTCCTTGACTCCTTCTTCCTTCTCAATGCCTACTGAAGCTTCGCGACCAATTGCTTCGCATTGCCTCCCGCGGGCCACGCATTCCTTTCAACGTGAAAATTCGTGGCTCCAGCAGCGAAGCACTTAGCGCTTCCACTGAGTCATAACTTTCGAGCCGAACGAGCCACGTGTTCAAACTTACCAAAATGTACACGCGTGTCGATATCCTTCCTACGATCGTTTACTCTGTGATTGTGCCAAGTCATTGGCTAATTCTTTTAAGTAATCCGCAACATGAACGCCAGATACGCGTCCATTGGAAGTCAGGCCAGGTGGTTAAAAAAAGACGCATCCTTCGAAATATTACCTGAGCCAGGCAATTCGGCGTCAGAATCCTGAGGTATTTGGCGCTGTAGCATGACTCACAATTAGTTCAGGATTCGATGCAAGAGAGTAATTCGTAATTCGGCATTCCCGACATGGACAAAAAGTGGAGTCGGTTGAGCAAAGACAGAGATGGATAGATGGACTATTTATTAATAGCTGAGCACTTGCCGTTCTAAAAATTGAGAGAGACGAAGCGCGGAAGGGAGAGAAACGGTGCGAATTTGAAACGAGGGGGAGGGTGGGCGTGGTCGCGGACTCCTCGATGCGTCTCCGCGCATCGTGCTGGTCGCGCACCCACCTCGAATCTACTGAAGCCTACGCGCGCTCTTGGTTAGTTAGTTCGCGATCGCAAAAGGAGGTGGGCAGGCAGGCGGTCAGGCTGGCAGGGGGACGGGGTGGGAGGTGGTCGCGCCAGCGCTAGCGCTAGCGCTAGCTCTAGCGTTGCCGGTTGTACTGTGTTTAACGTTGACTTTGCCGCTAACGTTAAACTTCCTATAAGAGACTCGAAGGTAAAGAGCATGAGCGGGATAGAGGTCCAGCGATACTTGTAAAATGTAGCGCTTAAGGAGTCCGCGAGCATGTGCGTAAGTGTAAGCGTCAGCGTAAGTGCGAAGAGCATGCGCGTAAGTGTACCAGGAGCGTAGCGTATGCGTGAGCGTGAACGTGAGCGTGAGCGGGACTAACGTAAGAACGGGAAACGAGAACGGAGCTCGAAGAGGGTGGAGAGCCGTTGCCGCGAGGGTGGGGGGTGTTGCTGCACGCGCCGGAGGGGCGAGGCCGGAGGATCCGGAGTGGGGGAATATCACCTCCGTGAAACTCAAACACCCGCCACGAGTGAGTCTCACAGTCGGCGCGGGACTGCGCTACAAGGAACGTCGAATTTTTTTGTTACGCGACGCATTTTGACCTCCACGTTATCACTTGCCTTCCTTGTTCTCGTCGTCGTTGTCGTCTTCATCATCCTCAGTATCAACGTCATCGACGAAATCAAACCTTACGTCACCCTCATTCTCGTCCTCGCAGTCGTCACCGTCGTCGTCATCGCCATCTACTCTTCCCCGTTCCTTCTTGGTCCTTTCCCTCGCGCACGTATCGGCCGACGGCGTGCGATTCGCAACAAAAAGTTCTTCCTCCCAGTGTGGCTGCTACTCATCCTACTCCACTCCGTCGGACCTTGTCCTGCTGCAACGACATGTCGACGACACAACCACGCGCGGGATAACGCAGCCTCCAGCCGTGGCCAGAGGTCACTGGATTCCTTCCACCTCACATTCCAGTCTTGCCTGGTGCTCTTATTCGTTTATTCACTGATTCAATCAGGCAGTGATAGAATTTCATTTCGCATTCGAATCACCGTACCGCCGAGGGACGAAGAGTATTCGAATATCGTCTCAAGAGATTAATGTTTTGAGTGAACAAGTGAGTAATTTGATGGCGATCGGTTGTTGTGGCTACACATGGTGCGCGGAACCTTTGCCCCCCTGTGCCTGCTCGAACCTGGACGGATCTTAGGTGACATGACTGGCCCCCCCCCGTCAGTTACGTCAACGGATCATGGGACTTCCCCGAAGAGAGACGTACTTCTGTCGGTGCTGAGGAGACGCGAGAGGCGATAACTTAATCTTTTACTGCCGAGAGCTTGACGCCTGAATAAAGGACGACTGCAGGACGTGCCTTGTCAAGTGTTGCGATGCTGCAACCAATTTCTCGAATTATGTAGCCAGATTGCGCGAGTTGTTTGGAAATGAAAAGTCAAGGAAGCTTTCGCTCATGAAAGTTTGAATCATGCGATAACGAGACGAAATAACAAAGTTGTTACTTTTGCTGATAAAAATTATGAATTGAACGTGCTGTTATTGTTGCTGTTGCTGTTGCTTCGCTCTGGTCGAAATTTCGTTGATGGTGCTGATATTGGTGCTACTAGTGACAGTGCTGATGTTATTGGCTGCGTTGGTGCTAGTGGACTTTTTCGAAAAGTCATCGACGATTCAAGTGATTGGTCGTCTGATTGGTGTGACAGACGACACAGCGAATTTCGTTTTTAAAGAAATAGCGTCGATGTGTGCGCCAGTGTGGTCCCACCAACTGGAAAAGCTGAACGTGCTGTCGTCCCCTCTCGTTCTGGTTTCGCCCTTCCAGCCTGCCAGCCGACCCAAAGCCGACTGTGACAATAGATAAAAGTAAGTCGTGTGCCTGCACAAATGATAAATACCTATAGAAATATGGCGGGCTAGCGACTACGAGACGATTACTCGACTGGATATGGAGGCAGATACAAAAATCCTTGTCAGTCAATGTGCTTCGTAGGCTTCGTTGGCTTCGTTTTATTTAGCACTGGCTAATTCTGGCATTGACTTATAGACTAGTTACGGGCCTAAGTAAATCGACGAATAGTCGAACTAATTGAAAGAGTTACGTTTAATCGGATAGTAAGTGCGCTGCACCTTGAATTCCGACTCGAGTTGTGACTCTCGAATGCCCATCGGAGAGAAGCGTCGAGACGCTCAGCTACGAGCCAATGTCTTGCGACTGGTGATAATGAAAACAGGGCGCACGTCGAACAACTTGATTGTCTCTCGATCGTAATTGAGGCGAGAGCACGCGTGAGAGCTGGCTGGCTCGTGTCGGGTGTCAGGTGTCAGGGCTCTCCGGTTTTGTTTGCAAACAACGCCGTCCAGCTATCGCAACCTCCGCCTCTAGCAACTCTAGTTGCAGGCGTCGCACGATGGACTCTGCAGTTGGACGCTCCGTTGTCTCTGTTGTCTCTGTCTCCTCCGTCAACCTCAACAGCATTTCTCTCTTTCGTCGAACGATAGGAAACCTCGGCTCGGCCCTCTGGAATAGTTTGCTGCCAAGAAAAGTGCCTCGCAAAGTCGTGCCTGTAGGTGGAGTCGAGGAACACGTATACGTTTAGATGGGTGTTTCCGCACCTCGATAATTTTAATACTCGATGTGTAAGCCGCGATACGCGAGAGAATAAAGGAGCCGAGGGAAGAGAGATCTAAAGATCTTAAAGATCTAAAAAATTTATATGAACTTGTAGATTCTATGTTTTCTGTCTCATTTTCTTCGCTGGACAATCATTTGAATGACGATTTTATAGCTGGCCGATTCGATTCGAATCGAGCGACTATCGTCAATGTCTCTCTATCTTCGCAGACAGTGACTTTCACGTTTAATGTTTCGCCTCGAGTAATCGTAGAAGGAAATAATCTTGATCTTACGTATAGCATTTTTTCGAGTTCGATGATGATCGAACGTGAGCAATCTCGGTGATTGCGGTGCAATTAGGAAATCCATTCGAAGTAATAGTGCGCGAATGAGTCTGCCGTGCAACGAGCTACCGTGCCTAATCGAACGACGCCATAAAACTCCTCGGTCAATATTAGATTTTCGCATTTTTCTCGTGGTCGTGTGGTCCACCTGCACCGAACGTAACAGCGCGGGCAGCCAGTCCATCTAGCAAAGTTATCCTTCCGTGCATTCAGGGGCAGGTTGTTCACTGAACACGATGGCGTGTTAACCCTCCTGCGGGCTCGAGGCTCAGAGAGACGCAGACTTGACCCAGTGACGAAGAAACGGCCAATTGGAAATCGATATCCGCCGCTGGGGCTGAACTTGCAAGTTCACATGATCAGCTTCTGCCGGACAGCGAGACAGCCGGCAAATACATCATGAAACTCGGAAAATTCTATAAATTAATATATCCTCTCTCTCCCTCTCTCTTCACGTGCTAAATGTCTTACGTTTCTCCGCGCTATGTAGAATTGTACATACATGTCTCTTATCACAGGCGAAATTTAGGTTGGCTTGAGGTTTCAAATCGCAGGCTCCCATCTATAGGCTGGCTGTTCCTTAAGGCTTCGCGTACTGGAGCGTCTGGCCTTTTTGCCAATAAAATCCAGCTCAGATCTGCTTCCTCAACGCGTACCAATTCATCTGGAACGGATGCGCTTTATTAATATTTTTCTGTTAATTGGCAGAGTCCATACATTCCAGCATCCGTACGTCCAAATGTGCTTTTCTTGAAAAAATATTGACTCGAAGCTTAACCCTTTCGATAACTTTACCATGGCAGCGACGGCATGCGAGGTGTCGCCGGCAATGTGTCAAGTAAAACTCCATGGGAAACCAAAGATTTGTTTGCGGTCCACAAGCGCCCCTCCGTTACCACGTCCTCTCTTGATAAAGATTCTCCCTTGTACTCGCTTCGGGCACAATCGCACGCGGAAGCGGCTAACCAAATCCGGAAGAGGAAAATTGTATTTCGACTTGAGCTCTTTTCTAGTCTTTCTAGTCTAATCGACTTGCAGGCCTATAATTTCAGGCAACTCCTGGAAAATACGTTGCCATTGAAATTGAGAATCCCTGACTTCACCTGTCTGGTGCCGCTACCGCACCAGAATGTGCTTCGTGTTAATTACGTGAGTCGAGAGTGAAGACGATCGGACCCTCCTGCGGCAGCATCCCTTTCCTCTCACGATGCTGACTCCGCTACTACTGTACTAATTGTACTAATTGTACTAATTGTAGTAAGACATACTATAGGTATATTGTTAGAAATAATAATAATCGTCCTAATATCCCATTATCATTCCCGTTTTGGTCTTTTATCAGACCGTTGGTCAATTTATAATGAATCGGTGAGGCTTAACGTTAACTGGGCTAGCAATTGTTCGCGTATTACTATGTGCGTGCTTCGTAAGTCCCTCTCGCACGGAAGAGAGGAAAGGGTCGATAAGGAAGAAGAAATATGGGAGAGAATCGCGCGATATTCCGAAGGAGCCTTTGGCACGAGGATCGGGATGGGGACGACTGTCCGTGATTTAGAAAGCCTTGCCCGGGAAGCCGGGAAGCCGGGAAGCCGCAAGTGCGTGCGCATGCGCGTCCGCGATTTCGAGATAAAGCTCTCGTACGAGCGGCTTCTCTGATGTTCGAAAGGAGAGGCGGCTGAAGCGAAGGATTCGCTGGAGCCTGGAGCCTGGACCTTCGAGAGATGTCGTCCGACTCCCACGAGTAGCCGCTTAAGACCCGTTTACACTGCTCCCATTTTGGCTTTGGGCAGCCACCGCGTCTCTCGACCTGTCCGATGCTGTCCTAAGAATCCTCCTTAAATCCGAGACACCGAAGATCTCGCGTGGTTTGGGTCGAGAATCGGCTGAGGAGGAGGCTGGGAACGAATCGAAGGGGGAGAGTCGCGCCTGTCGCGCCCGTCGCGCCCGTCGCTCTCTCACGGTGTGAAACTGCCTTAACTTTGGGACTTTAGGAAGCGTCCACGTCGCGCGTTGCTCGGAAACTTTAAAAGATTCTCGCTAATGCTTTTTCTTTGTCTTCAGCCGCGCGGAATGTCGCCGGAATGTCGCCGAGTTTTCTCGATTGGCCGCTTCACTCGCAGGAGCAGGACATGTCTCTTCGCAGTTGCGCCTTTCATCTTAATATTATTTTAACCTTCGAGTTTCTCTCGATCTGTGAATTGGGGTCCGTTCGCCACGATCAAGTCACTTCTGGTCTTCCAGTGATGCGATTCGCGTTCCGTCACGTATTTTACTGTTTTATCCTATAAAAATACAATGACTTTGCCCATCCATTAATAAATTATGAATCGCCTATACGCTAAATATTAGTTCGTTCTTCATTGTGCATCTTCGGGTAGGAATTACAATACATAAAAGTAATAGCGAGCGGGTTCGTCGAGCTGGGACTCGAAAGCAAAACTATGACACAGATGGATGCGCGAGTGGCATGGCGGCGGTGTGCTGCAGGTTATAGTATGACACACGGCCTACGGCCTACGGCTCACGGCTCACGGCTCACGGCTCACGGCAGAGTCGTCCGCAGGATTACTTAGCGCGGTAATGACGATCGGTCGGCAGATGGCGGCCGCGATAAAAACTTGCCTTACTGCGACGTCCAGAACCGCCATATACTACTGTCCTGCCTTCGAACCTTCCTACGGCGTCTCTAACTTTCTTACCGCATATTCTGGAGCTCTTTGTACTGTTTGTATGAAAGATACATGCGGCGCCCTCTTCTTCCCTCCCGGAATGATCCTCCCTCCGAGGGGAAAAGCATCGATTCGAGAATTCACTCGACCGTTCAGCGGATCTTCTATTTCTCCATCCGTTGATCCGATAGTGGCTCTATCGACTTTCCTTCTATCGATTCGATTGCTCTTCCGGCGAGTTGCATGCAGGCAGGAAGCGATCAACGTTTGTGCATCGCGACTGCATCGCGACTGCATCGCGGTTCCATGATGCATCTTCGAAATTTTCCCAAATTGCGAGTGGGAATTCCGAGAACCGTTTTTTTGTTTCCTTTTAATCAAATACCTGGCTAGTATTAACGTTCTTGCAAAAGAAAGCCACGATTTGGAAGGAGTCCGTTAGAAGTATCAATCCCCGTTTTGGAAATTTCTTAAATGCTTTAGTAAACTTTAGTTTCCAGCAATGTAAATATTTCTTGTATCGCTCTTGTTATTCTTCGATCACTTTGTAAGTCGTCGCTTCCTCGGATTGTCTCAAGTTTTTGCGTTTCTGAGACTGAAATCTGCCTACCGCTCTTGACTATTTCCTTTGCCCAGCATCCGGAGCTTCGTGTCTTCCCTGCATATCCCGTCACAGATTTATGCTCTCTCGCCGCGCATCTATTTACATTTCAAATATTCATTGAATCCGTCCTCCGTGGCTCCACGAGATCCAACAGATCAGAGAAAACATCTCCCGAGGCCGATTGCGCGGTGTTATGACAAAGTGCCGTTGTCACGTCGAACATGGGAGAACTTTCCGAATAGCAGTTTCTTGTCCGGAAGAACTTTGACAATCGGACAAATCCGAGCAGCTTTAGAATTTCACTATCTCTTTGAACGTTATCTTCGGATTACCTATACTCTCCCAGGCGTGCTCGGCCTCTCCCCACGAGAGAGAGAGAGAGAGAGAGAGAGAGAGAGAGAGAGAGAGAGAGAGAGAGAGAATAAACAACGGGAAGGGGGATAGCATTACTCCTCCGATAATAATAACTACTGTACTTATCAATACTCTGCTAGACTATGAGCTGACGTATGTAATCGCATGATCTTCATTGTTGCAGGCGAAAAAGGTGGGAGGGAGGAGAATCGCGGTAGGAGGGGAGGCGTCGGTGGGAGAAGGGTCAGTAAGGGCAAGAAGGGGCCCAGGCGGCGGGTGCCGCGTCTCATCGATGACGATGGCCGAGAGCGCCGTGGAGGACGCCGCGGCGCCCCCAGGGCCAACGAAGCCACCTCCATGTACAAATAACAACACGCTCGCCGCGACGGCGAACCGTAATCATCGGCCGCGCAAGCGGAAGCGGCTCTCCCAGGTCCTGGATATCCTTCAGGCGCACAGAAGCTCACCCTCCGAAGGAGAAGTCTTCAGATTCGACGGGTCCGTCGTGTCGGAGGAGGACGAGGACGTATTCGGTTCGCCCAGATCGTCGAACCTCGAGAGTCCAGGCATTACTTTCTCTCCGTTGCGACTCAAGGAGGAAGGTAGTCCCTCTTCTTCGGCGCCCGTAAATGTCTCGACGAGCGGGCCTGGGCAGGGCCCAGCGTCGGCGTCCGTCCCGGCAGCCTCGACCATTGCGTCGGTCTCAACTAACGCGAGAATGGCTGATACCACCCCGACGCCCATTCAGATGCCAAAGTCTATGGCAGTCGTGGACGAGGAGGAAGCCGATATCCACCCACGTCGCAGCAATCTTCAGTTGAGCAATCATCATCGGCACCATCGTCATCGTCATCATCATCCAGCGCCAAAATACTCGGGTTGCGGATGTACCAACTGCACGGCTTCCTCCGGGATGCTGCTTCCGTCGCCGACTTCACCTCTCGCGCCTCTCGGACCCCTTGGTACCCTCGCCCCTTTGACGCCCCTGACGCCCCTGTCCCTGACTCCTCTCACGCCAGTCTCACCCACGCCATACAGCTTCGAGCACTATCTCCACACCAAGTACCTTCCGGACATCTTCCCAAGACGAAGCCAGTCAGACTCCTCGGATGTGCCGATCTGGGAGTCACCCCGTGGCCTGCTGACAGTCCCTTCTCAGAGCGCTCACCAGCGTCAGCATTCGCGTTTGCAATCACATTCGGAGACGGAGGTTGAAGCGGAAGCGGACCTGACAGCGGCAGCCGGAAGTCGTCACCGAAAGGCTCTCGGGGAACATGGCTCGACGGTGGGATGCCCTCAGGAGTCGCCGCTCGACCTCTCGATGAAGAACGTCGCCGTGGTGGCCGTAGCAGCGGTGGCAGCGGCGGCCGCGGCAGCAGCTGCAGCCGTTTCGACGTGCTCCTCGTCCTCGTCGCAGTCTCAGTCCTCATCGTTGTCTTCTTCGAATTCGGCGAAGCCACCGGCGCTCCAGTTGCTGCCGCCCGGTATCGTGACGAGTCGCGGAGCGGTGAGCGTCCCGGTGGTGCGGGGCGACGTGGCGTCGCCGACCACCAAGGAGAGCGTCGCCGTGCGCTACAATCTCGAGGTGTCGCCCGTCGTCGAGGAGATGCCGCCCGGGGCCGACGTGGCCTACGTGTGTCCGGTGTGCGGTCAGATGTTTAGCCTTCACGATCGGCTTGCCAAGCATATGGCTTCGAGGCATCGCCGCCAGGGCGCGCAGGACGCCTCCGCGAAAGCCTACCTCTGTGACGTTTGCAAGCGCAGCTTCGCCAGGTCGGACATGCTCACGCGGCACATGAGGCTGCACACCGGCGTGAAGCCGTACACCTGCCGGGTGTGCGGCCAAGTCTTCAGCAGGTCGGATCACCTGAGCACTCATCAGCGCACCCACACGGGCGAGAAGCCCTACAAGTGTCCGCAATGTCCGTACGCGGCTTGTCGCCGCGACATGATCACCAGACACATGAGGACCCACGCGTCTCCGCGCTACCCCGACGGCGCCCAGACGCCCAAGACGGAGCTCGTGGTGCCAGGCCTCGAGAGTCCAGAGTCACCCTCGTCTCGCGCCCTGGCCGTTGCGCCCTCGCCCTCCCCGTCGCCCACCTTCGGTTCAACGGCTACACCCGTGTCCACTCCTACGCCGACGCCGACGCCGACGCCCTCTCCTTCGCCCGCAGCCCTCAAGACTGAATGACCGAGCGACCATCTTCATGGCTGCACGGGAGGAGCTACCAGCTCGATCTTCGACTGAGGAGGTGTCCTGTCATTCTGGTCTTCGACGCCAGGAGGCGACATCTCATCGAGAGGGGACAGTGACCCACAGTATTATCGTATTGTTCATCGAGGTGGATGATCGCGCAAATAAGAGGGAAAGGCTTTTTCTCGCAGATCTACTATATCTGCTTCTTCTATAGATAAGTGTGTTTGCGCCTGTCTCCGCGTAGCTACGTACTTGCACGTATAGTCGTGGCGAATCTCTCGGGAAGCTGCTACTTCGAGACGCCCGCCTTCTTCTCCCCCTTCTCCCAGTCCTTGACCCGTCCGCCCTCCCTTCTCCTCCCTTCGCTCCTCTTGACTTCACCCCTCCCCTCCTCACTCCGATCTACGGACTGTGTGAGGCTCCAGTGCCCACGATGAAGTTGCCAGAAACAGGCAAATGCATTCCTATTAAATAGGCGAAAAGCCACGCACACGAGGACGGACTGTCGGCCGAATCTTTTGCGAAAAATTATTTGTAAATAGTTCTCCGTTGGCTAAACCATCGGCAAAAGATTTGGCCCATCCTTCTTCCTTCTGCCTTGTGACTTTCTCCACTTCCTTTGACGATCCTCTTTATCGTCTCCTGTTCCCTTATCCATTATTCTTACGTAGTATGTCGTGTTCCGCCAGTGACATTCCCCGGGAGTGTCTTCGTACGCGCGAAAGTATTCATGTGCCAAATTGAAACGGTCAGTCCAACTAACTTACGATCTATTTTCTACAATAAGATATCTATACTCTGTAAGAAACTTTGCGGATCGCTCGAATTTAGCTTCGAAGGGAGTCTGTGTGGAAAATATTGGCCAGAGGTGGCGTCCGAATGACGGATCCCGCGCCCTTGTCCTTCGAAGGCAAAAGGAAAGCGTACCTGCGAACGAATCAAGTGTGTAAATTAAGAAAGGGGTGCCCACGTTGGAACGGCTAGTGGATTCTCGCGATTCGCACGATTGCCGCTCTACGTGAGCGAGCGAGTTAATTGAAAAAAAAACAAAAGATAACGAAATAATGACACAGGAATCGCATGTTGTTGTGTTTCTAGAAGGTGTAGTCTAAGGAAAATTGAAATTGAATATTTTTTATACACGGTGAAGATTTTTGCTAAAGACTTTTACGAAAAAAACAAAAAAACAAAAAAAAAAGATTTTGATCGAGCTGCGTCATTTGTTACAGTAGATATAAGCTGGTTGTGCAGGGCATGACCGTTTTCCTGCCTTACGTTTTCCACTCTGCTTTCACTTTTACTGTCACTCTGGTTACGTACTTACGCGCAGCCCCTTTCCTCAGTAGCGTATTTCCAAATTCCTCTGCCGTTCCTTTCCACTTTTCGAGAAAAGGACGCGGAATACATATCGCGCCCCAATGACAAATGTCGCCTTGTATTTTTGTATATCGAGATTTTTTTTTTAATGATTAAGCGTGTCGTTTAGGACAGAGAATAGCCGTTAAGTTTGATATTTCGATATCCGTTACCGAAGATCTCCGGTACCTCCTCTCTTATCACTGTCCTTAATCAGTCACGGTAGAGGACGCGACTGAGGGGGCCAGAGAGTGATAGGGAGGGATAGAGAGGACGACGCAGTATGTCGTCGAAGAAAGAAACGTGCTCGTAAGGGAAAAAGAGTGTGGACTCTCGAGGCAAGGTCCATGCGCCGCGTCGACGTTTGAGCTATTGCCGATCGTCACGTTGGAGGATTCCTCGTGTAATTATTAAAATTCCGCCATCCGTACGTTTATTGTAATTCTAGTTACGTTGTTAAGTGATTAATCATGTTTAATGCTTGTGTTATTTATTTTGTTATTTCGTTGCCAAGAGCCCCGCCCTATTGTCGGTGTTAAAGCGACGTAACGCCAATCCGCGGGCGTGTAAGCCCCACGGAAAGGACGATCGGCAGATTGTCAATGTAGCCTTGTGTGCATTTACTATTGTTATGAATATGTTGAGCATGTTAATGATCCGGTTAACGTAAGTCGTATTGTTGAGCGGATGTGGCGTAGCAAGATATTTCATTGTCAGTTTGTCCCATTCCCGTTTTAATTATTTATCGTCGGGACGATCGGCTCGGCGAATCCTGGCCAAATGTATTTTTCTAATTCTAGCAGACGAGACGACCAACACTTAAGTCTTAACTGTGTGTATAAATTATTGATGATTGTGTATGTTTATTTATAAAACATGTTGTGTTTACGAATCGTGTCAGAATGGAAGAAATATAATTTTTGAACGAATTCCCTTTTTCATTTATTTTCTTGCGTGACCATTCCCACTGCACGAGCATGTGCGAGTATTTTCATTCGAGCGACGAGAGAGCCGTGGATTTCAGGGAAAAGCAGGAGGGGGGAGGGGGGGGGGCGACCGCGAGTGGCGCTGCTCCCTTGACTGCATTGTCCTTTTTTTCCTAATAGAGGCTGGAATCCACGTTCACGTTCCTTGGCAAAGATTAATCGATCAATCGTCTGATCGGCCGTAGCGGCTGAATTTTCAGCTTCTTAGACCTCCGCCAACGCATGCCCGTTCTGACCGTTCTGACCGATCTGATCGTTCTCGCTAAACGACTTGCGGCTCGTACGACCGCTATCTAATCGGTATGAGAAAAAACCTTAGATCGGATTATATATTATGAATCGAGGCAACGAGTTCCGGGACTTTTTCTCTCGTTCGTGAAACGGCGAGAGGCCAAGAGAAACGAGCACATGCAGCAACTTCGCTGTCGGCGCCAATGCGTGTCCAACTGCGAGCGCGCGAACGTCAAAACGCGCCTTCAGTCCACCCACACGCTTACCACTTTCTATTTGAGGCCTCAGTTAGCCTTTTAGACGAACCTCGAGTTCCTTGGGATCGACATTGTCGCGGCTATCTGGCTGATTGTTTATTGTCGAGGAGGGACCAGGGTTCATTTCGGGTCTCAAGGGAATTGCCGCAGGAGGAAGAGAGATGAGTTGCTTTGGCCAAGGCGCCTCTTCCTCCTCTGCCTTCCGAAGCACACGTGATACGTGACACGTGACACGTGTCGCCTCTTCGGCTTTCGTTTGTTACAAGAGAGCAGGAAACGGCTAAGGCGAGCGATTGCTCCCTCCTGCCCAATTCGCAGACAGTCCAATCGTTCTCAATTCGCGAATCCTACGAGACATCGCATCGAGGACCTTCGGAAGCGAATACCAGAATAATTGCTCGTGAATGTCGGACGCTGGACGCCGGACGCCGGACGCCTACGCGTCTCAGCGATTGGCCGCGCCAACATAAATATCGTTCAAGTGCCTTTTTATCGGCGACAGTAATATTCCGAGTCGAGGCTCGACGCTTTCTTATCGAATAGGAAGAAAATTCAGGCAATTTTGGAGCCCTCCGATTTGAAGCTTCAGTCTCAGATCTCGCAAAGGGGATTCCCTCAACTATTAATTTTGGGCTAAACTTTTGGTAAATTTGGGCCGAGATAGAATCCTATGCATCGACATGTCTTGCAGCTCGCAAGTTCTTTCTTGGCACTGGAGCTGCGCTGGGATGCATCGTGTGAGAATCCAGCCAGAAATTCACCAGAACGATATCAGCTTCTGGATTCTGATATCTCTAGCGGGAGACTAGAAAAATAAGATAGATAGATAGAGAGAGAGAGAGAGAGAGAGAGAGAGAGAGAGAGAGAGAGAGAGAGACGTAAGGCCGGTTTCCTCAGCGATTAAGCGAAGGAAGTGGCGTGCGTGTGCAAGTGCGCTCCCTACAACATCTAAGGCCTCAGGCCCGGAAACCATTACGCACTCGAGGATTCTCTGGAATTCTTGTGACTCAGGAGTCCCGAATGCCGATTTCTGCTTTCGTCCTTATTGCGAATTCTTGCGATATCAGGGCGAAGCTACGAGACATTTCTCCTGACACAAAATTCTAGGAGAATTGCGGAACTCGACCGTCAGACTCAAAGAGTGTTCCTCTGAGAATTCATTTCTCTTTTCCCTGCGTCACACTCGTTATACTCGGATGGAAATTCATCCAGGATTTCGCGCCACTTTACCAGTCACTCTTCTCTCTGAGGTGAGATTCTGTTAACTTTTCCGTGAATTACGCACAAGTTCCGCGTTATCGGCATTTGCGTAACAAGAAATTGACAAAAGCTTATTCTTTCGATACAGCCAAACGATCCCTTTTATATTGAATTCCTGGATTCCGTATTTTGCTATTCTTAAACTCCAGTACATCGGTGCTGAACTTTGGTCATGTGTTTGGGAAGTATACATGAATATCGAGTATCAAATCGGACTCTTCGGTTCCCGGGGAGAGGGGACCGAGCCATGTAGAAATTTCGGTACGTTGTCACGTGCTCACAATCGGCACAGGATTGGTCCTGAGTCGACGACAGCCGATCGTCATTTGTCAGCGATAGGCTCAGCATCGGCGGACTGCAGTCGCAGCATGGCTATCTCTCTTTTAAACCGGATAACATGAAAGAACGATGAAAAGTTTGATGACTAGCGTCGAGTGATCTCTCACAGGTTCGTTCCGTCTTCCGGGTCCTCGAATTCTTCGGAATGGCTGAGACGGACGGGACGGATAATAGGAACGGGGTAAAGAGCGTAAACCGGACTTAGTTGCCGGTGGCTGGATGGCTCGGTGGGCTCCGTAGAGACCGCCTACGTCGAGACCAGTTCTGTATTTGGCAGAAGCAGCCCCTGGCTTGTACACTTCGATTAGGTTTACTTACGAGCGATCTGGTTGCTGCTAAGGACATGCGGAGTTCAATGGGCGCGGCAAGAGGAACGGCAACGGCAACGGCAACGGCAACGCAACTCACTACACTCGCACCGTACGCATTAGGAGTGCGTCAAACGCGCGACGTTTATTGAGCTCCGAGGAATGTAGAGCCGCGAGTTTGTAGATTTTCCAGATGAGGACTGAATATATTGCGTTGCCATTAAAGGAAATGCTTGAGAAATCTATAAAACATCAGTCACCTATTGCTCGAATGGATCGGCCCGCTTGACTTCTTCTCTTCCATTCTTTTACCTGTTTATTAGCCGTGCGGCTCTACTACGGGACGAGCGTCCATGAGAATCCGCGGAGCAAGGTCGGCCGTGTTGGGGGGCAGGAAATTCGAATCTCCAGATTTGAGAGAGGCCAGAAGTAGCAGAACAGAGGATGTGGTGGCCTATGTATCCGTAGGCCACCCTGTGTACGCTCGCCGTACACGCGGAAATCACGCGCCTGCGCTCGGTCGCTTAAAGCACGAAAGAAAGATGGAAAGATGGAGACGCCCCCGTGCATTGTCTATCGCGTCGCCGAATAGAATACAATACGTATGTCGTGTAAGATGAATAAATGTATATGATTTAACGTAGGTGTGCCCGCATACGCCATGAGCCACCCACTAAAGCGACGCTGCGTCCGAGTTCGTCCCGCAACTCCTCCGCAGTCCCGGCGCAACTTCGTCGCCCTTTCTCGAGGCCTCCAGCATCGCGGCAGCGTCGACACGCACCCCGCTCCCAAGATTCGGCTCGTTTTTCTCCGGATTCGCCGATAGCCCAGAGAATCCTCGCAGGTGCGGCGCACCTGAAATGGCGCATTTTCACATTGTGTCTCGGCAACCGAAGCCGCGAGCCGCGAGCCGCGAGCCGCGCCCCGTCATTATTCATTCCTACGGCCGCAAATGTGGGTTAGTCATTTCCATCGCATCTGCATGGAGACACCGGGAGGCAGCGACCCTCGGGCGCTTCTCACTCGACCTTTGTCGAATCTTTACGAATCGATCGATCGATTCGCCTCTAGGAAAGGGTAGGGAATGTTCCGGAAGTGCCCTGGAAGACCCATTGATCTCGAGCGCAGAATCTGCAAACAAAATTAACTCGGGTGTTTATTAGTTTATTACTATACGAGTCGATTGTCCTATTCGAATTAGCGTACCTTTAGCAGGACTACGAAATTACTGGGAATGTGTAATACGAAGCTTTGAGAAAGATCTTGTTACTTGAGGCTAAAGATATTTTGCGACATTGTTCGATCCCATCGGCGATGATCCTTTCGCCAGGATCGGCTCTCCGCTACGAAAGCCAGTAACCCTTTAAAACCAAAGAGAGTTCCGGTGGCGGCTGATCGAAGCAGTGGGTGGCTTCCGGTAGTTCCCTCCAATCACGAGCAGTCATTCGCCATCCATCTGGAAGATCATTTTGAGCGACGCGTTGCAGAGCTAACGCAATTCATTCTGGTCTCTCTCTCTCTCTCTCTCTCTCTCTCTCTCTCTCTCTCTCTGCAGTCGAGTCTCTCTCCTTTCCTCTTTTTACTATTCTCTCTCTTCTTTCCCAGCCTCATCCAGCACAATTATTCCATTTCTACGAAGGCTGCACTTTCTAGCTGAATCGCTGAATTGCTGAATTGCTGAATCGCGAAGTATCCTAGCTCCTACGCTTTACGGTAATGGCGGTACAGATGCATTTCGCTTCTGGGCGATAGCAGCGTGCGAGCATCACTGCAAGTCGCACTGCACCTCGCGCAACTTCGTTCCATGCTCTGGAACGAGCGCATCTGATCGTCGAATGATCCAGACTGAGACTCTAGCAGTCTCTGGCTAGAGCAGAGAGTAGCGAGGCTCGCGGGCTACGGATTCGAGAGAGAGTCCAGAGAGAGAGTCGAGAGAGTCCAGAGAGAGAGTCGAGAGAGTCGAGAGAGTCGAGAGTCGTCCGGCCTTGTAAGGCCACTTGGCCTATCGGTGTGTGCCGCACGTACAGTCACAGGCATGCATGGTCGTCGTACGAGCAGTAATAGGCAGCAATATAGGCAAACAGGCGAACGATCGAAGTAGCCACAGCGGCGTGACGGCTCGAACGGCTCGAAGAGCCTGAACGATCCCAACGATCCCAACGATCTGATGCAATTCGCTGTTATTCCGCTTCGTACTTTGTAACTTCCACATAGGCGTCGCTTCTTTCTCGCAAGTACATCACGGAGAGCGACGTCCTTCTCAGAGCTTATTGCTTTGATCTTTTATTGGCTCGAGATGTCGGGTCATATTGACGAAAGATCGAAATCCCGCGCAATACGTGGAAGTACGTGCCCGTTAAATGGACAATTTTTGGACGAGCAGCTTTTGATCGGCGTTTTCCATCACGACGGCAATGACGTTAAGCGTCGAGACGCAGCCGTCTCATCGACTCTTCAATATCTTTCAAATCGCTTCTGGCCAAGCAAGACGCCTGTCGAAAGTGAAAGGAGCCGAATGGAGTCCAGATGGACTCGGATGGCCGTAGCCATTGTGCGCTGTCTTCGAGTAAGGCAGATTTTCATGTTGCGTGCATGTTGCGTGCACGCACCTCCAGTGTGCGTGCCAGTGGAAGCCAGTGGAAGAAGGACTCGATTCGGTGATACGACGAACACGCGCCCCACTGGAGAGTGCAAAGACCGCAAAGACCGCCAAGACGTCAAAGACATCGAGAGTATCGAAGATTAATAGAGGAGAGACTTCGGTCCATTGACGTGTGACCTACACGTCACTATGGCAGCTTTGCCATTGCCAAATATAGTGACGTCGCTGTCGCACGTAGAGCCAGTCAGGAGGACGCGGAGGACGAACGAAGGAGGATCATCGAACCCAACCGGTCTACTCTCGGAGGACTCGGAGCTCCTTCCGTAATTATAGGCCGATTTCAATGTAATAACGGGCTACCGCCGGAGCCCTACCTCGGGCCCTCGGGCTGCTCCGAGGAACGTTACTTTTATCGCGTTACAGTAAGTCCACCTAGGCTTCTTAACTTTGAACCTCGAGCGATCCACCACCTACAATCGCTGCTACCTTCTGCCAGCGTTCCTGCCAGCGGCGCCAAGAAGGATCGTCGAGTGAGCTCGGCAAACCTGAGGAGCCTCTCGTCATTTTCGCAGGAGCCTGGACCGCGGTCAATGTCGCGCGACATTGACGCGCCTCTGGGCAAAGGATCCCTTCGAGGTTGCAAGAGGAGAGGAGAGATGCGGCTCGCGAATCGAGGACTCGAGCGAGAGAATTCGAGATACGCCATTACGTCATTACGTCACTACGTTCTTAGCGCGTCTAGTGAACCTTCTTTGCGTTACTGCCTGCCCACGTGGCCATGCGCGCCCCGCGTGTTTTCAGCCTCCCAGCCTCTCGGCTTATTGGCTGAGTCCTTGGCGAACTGGCGCATGGTATTTTAGGGTGTTCTTCTGTGCGTACAGAGGGGTAGCGCCGAGACTCTCGCAAACGCGACTTCCCCGAGATGAGCGAATCTGCCAATCGAGGAGAAGGATGAGGGCGGGAGGTCGGGAGGGGCGAGCCGCCTGCAGCTCGTTAGTCGGCAGGGAAAGGAAAAGAGTATTTCCTAACTGGATTTTTAATTATTCTTTTCCTAAAGAGTCGATGGGAGCCTTCGAGCGGGACACCGGGGAATCAATTGACCAATTCCTTCGAGACTCGATAATTCCTTTCGGCCCGGAACGGTAGAGGAATCCCGGGCCATACTTTCCCCGGCGTGATCCCCTGTGCTATTGACCCTTTTTCACTACAGGTGAGCTGGGAGGGGCCTCGGACAGGTAGATACACCTAACCTATGTACCTCGCAGCCGCGCTCTGCGAGCCGAGACCCGAGACCGTAAGCCCACCTACCGGGTGTTCAGCGATCGTTCTCAGCCATTTACGTCATCCGCGTCATCCGCGTCATTTGCGTTGCCCACCTTCTTCTCGCTAATCCTCCGAACAAAGGTACAGACGTCCTCTTAAGATGCGAGGGATTGTCGAAAATCACGACATTATTTATATTGGCTTATCGTGGCTGCTGCGCTCTCCGACGAGGTCCAGCCGGTTCTTGAAAAGACGCCCGTTGGGCAGAGCCAGGAGATGCCTGCTAGATATGCGTCAGGAGTGGGCACAAGGTGCACAAACTAGCATACATGCCCTTGCGCGGCACTCCTATTACGACACGCGCTCCTTTGCTCCACGTCGAGAGAGAAGAGCCAGCAGCGCGGCCTGCCTTTCGGTCATCTCTCTCTCTCTCTCTCTCTCTCTCTCTCTCTCAACTACGCTCTCACGCAGTCGCTCTCCCACCGATGCCCAATAAATGACCACATTGTAGACATAGGTGTTTTCTATAATCGATTCTTCACGATCATACAACTTCCTACACAATCTCCTAATACTTCTTCGTGCTTCTTTTTCATGACGATTTCCGAACCGATTCCAATCTAAATTCTGGCATCGCCCTGGTGTCGAATTAATCTTGTTGGAGAGGTCTCGGCCGTTCGGAAGGAGCTGGGCATCTCTGCGTGCACTTAGCGCCTCTTGGAATAGCTCCTGCCGTTCCGCGTCTACGCAGCGCGTCGTTTAACGTCAGACGCTGACAGCGCAGGGACAGGTTGCAATGCACCTGGACAAACATCCCTGCCCAGCGTCCACTGGCGTCCACTGGCGTCCACTGGCGTCCACTGGCGTCCACTGGCGTCGCGGTGCTAAACGAGCCTCTTTCCACTCGCATGTCACTGGCACGGGCAATGACTCTCTCATATCGATAATTCTTTCCAGCACGTACAGTCGATCGACTCCTTAACGGAATGGCACCCATCGCAACAATTCGAAATCGTGGGAAGGACCCGCGCCGATTTCCGGCTCATTGGCGACTCAGGAATTAATTTTCTCAAGCATTCGATCTGTTATCGTCGTGTGGTCCACTGGGTCCACTGGGTCCACTGTGACCAACGGACGAACGATCGTTCGTGGCTGCGTATGCGTCTGCGTGCGAGTAGCCAATAGATACGCAGCTTGTTCGCCTATGATATGCTGGAGACAGGATGGATTAGCGATCGAAGATGTTCCTAGTATCCCACGATATTTAATCGCTTTTATTCCTCCATAAATAATTGGTAGATTCGACGGTGCCGAAGCTACCTGCTAGTCGAACTGCTGGTCCACTGACGATGAGGCACACTGGGCACGGCTAAATTATAGCGCGCTATTTGTAATTAAAAAGTGATTTAAATGCTAATGGTCGCGTGTAATTAACATGCGTTACACCCAAGGTCGCCGGCCGGTCGGCCGAGTGTGCCGATTATTATTTGATCGGACGGTGACGGGAAGAAGTACGAGAGGAGGCCTACACTCATTTAATTGGACGGCCATCGGAATCGTTGACGATTTCTAATGGCCACAGCCACCTGTTATTAATGCAGTTGGAAAGACGCTGACGAAATGGGCCTGATCCCTTCACGTGAAAGTCACGTTGAGAAACGGAAGTGGGAGAAGAGGTCCCTTCGCCGCGGCGTTTCATTCCTCCGCTCGGCCTCTGGATGCTTTTAAACTTCCGAGACGAGGGACAGAAGTGATAACCGGAAGACGGCCGCTGCGTGGGAGCGGAGTCAAAGTCGACGCTTTGCATTCGCCAGGACGAAAACGCAAGAACGTTTATCGAAAGTGTCAATCGCAATCGATTAAGAATTAATTAAATAATACGGCCGAACGAATGATAAATCGGGGAATGGGGGCCGCTTGGGTGCGAGGGAGAAAATGCCCTCGGGCCATACGTCCATTTCGATTGAGCTGTCCCGCTCCGCGGTGGGTTATGGCCTATATCGAAAGATTATCGATTATTACTCGATGTGTCTCGACAATGCCGGCAATTCGTTCCGGCGATCATGGATCTATCTTGAGCCAACCAGAAGGCCACCGATGAAGAAATCGATGACTTTTTGTGCAAGTCTCTTGCTCTGGCTGGCTCTCTCTTTCATCGAGAATTCCTGATTCCGATGCTCGCTGCAGTATCCAGTGCTGTTAGCCTCACGATCGCTGCTACGCAACAATTCCGCCATCGGTCAAATGACCAATTGGTCAGCGTCACTTGGATGTCTTCGGTTCCAATTCGGCTAGCCGTCTTCTCCTAGTGCTATCGATCGTCTCCGGATCGTCTCCAGGTCGATACCAAAGTTGATCCTTCCTACGCACTATAGATGCCGCCGACACGGCAGGTCGAGATCAATGCGTTGGGTCCAGCATCTCGCGCGTTTCGCGGACTCGCAGGACGTGGGAATCGCGAGAAGTTTATTGAGTCGATAATCCGAAATGATCGCCGGTCGCTTCGACGCGACTGGCGCGGCTGACAGGAGCGCGAGGCGTCGTGCGAACGGTCGCCCGGGAGCGACCCGACCGACTCCGTCCGGTTTTGCTAGAGAGAGAGTTCTTGCTAACAAGGTATCTTGCTACGCTCAGTGGAGCTGGCCCTCTCCACCCCAATGGCGTCCTATCTGTCATCTAAACGACCAACCCCGCTGAATTAAACAATTATGGAGTCAAAAGTGTAAGGGCTCTCCTAAAACTTTACGGTGGAATGCTTGTCCAATTATGCGAGGTTCACGATCGGAGAAGAGGTCGCGCGACCCTCTCGCTCTCTCGCTCTCTCGCTCTCTCGCTCTCTCGCTCTCTCGCTCTCACGCGAGAACGCGAGAACGCGAGAACGCGGGAGGACACGGACCCAGAGTCTCGTTGGCTTTGTCGCTGCGCAGGATGCAGCCATCAGACATGAGATTCTCAAGATAGATTCTGCAATGCCGAGATGCCGAGATGCCGAGATGCCGAGATGGTCAGATGGCCAGATGCCGAGGTGACGAGCAATCGACGTCAAGGAGCCAACGAGATGCCGAGAAGGTTCGGGCTCGCAGTCCGAGCGATCCCGACATGTTCCGGAATATTGTCTTCAGGTGGATCTGTGATACACGAGCGCACCACCGACGCACTCTAATGTATTGTAATACATTCCCAGAGTCTATTGTAGTCTGGCTGTTTTTATGGGGCTGACTATAAAATCTCAAACCGATAGCCAGAGTCCCCTGGCTGCGGGCTGGAGGTTGCGGTTGCCTGCACCCTCCTCGTCGCACGACTCTTCGAGATCTCCTCGCCTTCGATGTTTTACGGCTCCTTTCGAGATGCTGCGAGCAACTCGAACACTCAAACACTGAAAGACTGAAACGCTGAAACACCAAAACGTCGAGACATCCAGCCATCCGACCATCCAACTCGGACCTCCTTTCGACTCTTCGCTCTTTCTCCTTCGGCCTCGTGCCTGCCGGACCTCCTCTATGTCATCTCAGATGCACACTAGCCGTGAAGCATCTCTAGTCCAATTGGAGAAGCACGCACGGCAGGAGTGGGAACTGGAGGTCGCACGTAAGTAAACGATGCGAAAGCGAGAAAATGATCGACACGATATCGGCAGCTCCGATTTCGACAGGAAAGGAGAACCGCGTTGCTAGGGCAGATGTGACCTGCCGACTGCACTTCTGCCGTTTATATCATTTTTATGGCTAATTACAACTTCATTACTAGTCCGAGCCACACGGTTAACGACAGAGATAACCGTGCTTTAATTACCCTGTCATAGCCAGCTGCATCTTTTTGATAACCTGTTAGGCGCGTCGCGCCCTGTGCTTCCTGCCGAACACATTCTGTATCCCAACTCCAAAGTTTTTTCAATTTTCTAAAACCGAACAAACGTCACACGGACAATTACGGGTTTTCGCGCGGGTGCCTGCGTCACCCGAGTCACCCGAGTCGTCCGAGTCGTCCGAGTGAACCTGCGAAGCACGGCTTCTTTATTCCTACTTTTGTCGCTGCTACAGTTGTATTTCATTATTTATCTGCTCCGCTTAGAACCCTTCGGCTATAATTCTTGCCGTCCGTTAGAAACTTACGTCTTTATTGCAGCTGCAGCTTTCTCCGACTGTACGCAAGAGTACATTATCCAATCGTCCGCTGCTCCTACTGCTTCGTCGTGCGATCATCAACCAAAGGCAACTGTACTCACAATGAGCCCACTGCTCTCTCTCTCTCTCTCTCTCTCTCTGGGTGTGGGTGGCTGACACACGTTAACTTCGTGCTGCTGATTCCAGCTATAATTGCATTAATAAGGCGAGAATCTTCTGAGGCGCGAGGAGAGTCTTCTCTCTTGTCGGCTGGAAAAGAGTTCGCTCGTAGTCTCGTAGTCTCGTAGTCTCGTAGTCTCGTAGTAAGAGCCGAAATAGCATGGAGCCTCGTAGTCTGGGTATAATAGCATCCACATAAGTGTAGCGTAAAGTTATAAATAAGTGTATACCGGGCACCCTCGGCCCATGCTATTCCGCTATTACGAGACATCGCAAACCTGTCAACGACACGTCGTGCAAAAAAAGGCCCGACTACGAAATTTACTCGTCGCCGAACTAATTTCCGGTATCGGCGAGCACCTGCCGAGCGCGATCGCTATCCTCGGGCAGTTTCCAGCCCTTGCCTTGACAGGGCCTGACACACGCGAGGCGCCGAGTCCAGGTATTAATCCCTAACGCTATTGCCGGCGTTAGCGAAGGCGATGGCGATGGCGATGACGTGCTCACGCTGCTAGCAGCTCCCACTCGCGTCTTCGGAAGATGCGGGATGCCAGTCAAATGCCCCCCCCCCCC
>NW_014334302.1:137175-156861 GCF_000341935.2 Cephus cinctus | reverse complement strand
GCCAGTCAAATGCCCCCCCCCCCGTGCCCCCGTCGTCGCTGTCCCTTCGCCCCGAAGACAGAGTCGCTCGTTGTCCTCCTAATGGGCTGCGCATTTCTCCGTCCGCTTTCACAGTCAGCTGATTATGACATGTTGCTCGCGTCTGCGATCCATACCGCGTGTTCCAGGCACCGGAACGTCATTTGCCCGTCTAATGATTCGCGGACTTATCTGCCGTTAGCCGGAGAAGAAGAAGAAGAAGAAGCAGAAATAATCTAGGGGAGTCTGATGAACTACTGGCTCTTCGTAAAAACGATATGCATGAATTATGCGCCCGTGATACTCATCTGCGTCCCCACACACGCTGGCTTTATGTCCTATTTTCCTCCACTTTCCTCTTCTTGACTCTTCCTCTCTCATTCGACATCAATCTGACGATTTCTTCAGCTAAATTGGATTTTGATTTCGAAACCGGCCGCCAATAGGTTAGTCGAAGGTTCGAGCGGCAAAGTGCCCAGGACCGACGTCGAGCGTCCGGAAGACGGAGCTGCTCTGCTGCCGCAGAGTCACCCGTAGCCCCATGCGTGCGTGTCCACGCACACTCGCGTTGCACGCCCAATGCGACTCAGCCCAAGCGTGCATAATGCGTTAGTGCTAAATTTACGTTCTGGCGACGTGATTCTAGACGTACGTGGGAGGACCCACCTCACCTTCGGACTCCTGTCTGTTGCGCAACGCGTGACGCTGTTGCCACTTGACTGACGATTTGTTACTCGCAGCTTTACCAATGAGTAATTGCGACGTCCTCTCTCGCAAGACGCCTCGCGTCGTTCCGTTGACGACTCGAGCGACTCGAACCTGACTGTCCTGATTTCCTGTGACCTGTGCGGGGATCAAGGCGAGGACGCGAGGGTGCCTATTACGCAACCAGACCGACTCGAAAATTAACCATCGAGGTTACGTTGGTCGGCGGAATTCATCGGAATTCCGTATAAAAATGAGTCGGCAAGCCGACCTCTTAAAATTCTCACATGGAAATCAGAAACTCGACAAGAAGAGAGAGAGAGAGAGAGAGAGAGAGAGAGAGAGAGAGAGAGAGAGAGAGAGAGAGAGAGAGAGAGAGGGAGGGAGCTTTAGCGCAGCGTATAATCCAGTGCATTAATTACGCGTCTAGTCATAATACTGTCCGACGACAGAAGCAAAGGATGCACGCGCGTTCTCTGCATTGTCAGCCGAATTAGCAAATGAAGCAGCGCGACGCGAAATTAGTGGTGGAAAGCGTGTTGCAGATGCAAGGATGAAGAGAGCCAAATGGATGAGGAGGAGGCGGCAGAGTAGAGGCGAACCAAAGGCCACGTAGAGGCGGACGGCGCAGAGACTAAACAATGAAGAGTTTTAACTCCGACGCACTCCCACCGTTATCACTCTTAAGGAGCTGCTAGAGGCTTTCGATCGGTCCAAGACGCCGATCGACGCCGATCGACGCCGATCGACGCCGATCGACGCTTCGGCCTTAACCGATAGGAGGGTCGCGTCCCTGAATATTCCGGCGAACCGTTTGCTCGGGTCCAGCTGGGATCTGGGAGGAATAGGCCGTTTGCCTCAGACTCTGACACCTTCGACTCTTCGAGTCGATGAGATGAGAGCAAGATGAGAGCCGCAGAGAGTCGAGGAGCTTATTGGCAATGCATAGAATGTGGAACGTGGAACGTGGAACGTGGAACGTGGAACGTGGAACGTAGAACGTAGAACAGGAGCCGAGTGCACGCCTCCGTACGGATCGTGCTCACCGATCTCGCCCACTTGGGATAATTGTGTAGAAGACTAGGTGATTAACTGACCAGTGACTCGCAGATTGTGGGTCGGCGATCTATTTCGATCGAAAGCATTAACCCCTCCCACCCTATGGCGACAACGACTGGGACGACGACGACGACCGCGACGACCGCGACGACCAAGACGAGCACGACGAGCACGACGAGCACGACGCGACGCCTGTGGATTGCGAAGAGCCTAACGGCCATCCCCTAGGTCGATGGGCTCTTTTTTTGGCAGAACTTATGGAAGGATTAATGAGGAAAAAGTAGAGAGGAATGAGGAAGGAGAAGGGAGTATAGGGCATTCTTGCTTTATTCTTTACGGCTCTCGCTTTGAAGCTGATCCACCTGATCCACCTGATCCACCTGATCCGCCTAATTCCCGGGCATCGAAGTATAAGGTGCCATCTGTAGGTCAGAGCGAGTGGGAAAGCTTTTGATTTTCAGCAGGAGAGTACTCTGTACTAATTTGGTTTTGCGGGTAAACGTTTCGAAGAATGCGCTGTAACTTATCGTCAATCAAGTGCAAGTACATATACGCGTAACGCGTTATGAATATAAACATAAAGAAAATAGTAGTTGCTAGGTGGTACGCGGCAAGCGGCACGCGGCACGCGGCACGCAACAGGCACGCAACGGGCACGCAACATGCGCCACGCGGCCTGCGGACACTATTATTTCCCTGTAATTTATACAGAGCTGAGATAAAGTAAGTTATCTTGTAGCGACGCGGTGCGACGAGACGCGACGTAAGGGGCAGCACACAATGCACGAGCAGCCGCTAACATTCGCGTGCTTTACTGCCCGACCTCCCGCTCCTCGCCTTCGCCTTCCTCTTCCTTTTCTTCCTCTTCTTCCTTCTTTTCTCTTTCTCGTCCGCGCACCTTGTTCCTTCGCCTTCACCCATTATCACTGGACGCAGTTGTCGGTTGTCGCTTGTGTCATTTATTCGAGAGGAAAGTAGACCCGAAGATGAGATGCTGCCAGTTTCCCAAGATCGGATCGGCGGAATCGTTTGGCGCGCGAGCATCCGTGGGTGCGGCCGGAGGCTGCGCACTCCCTACGCCGCCAACTCAAATAATTCACATTGTCCGTCGGGAATGGCTCGGGGGCTTTCTTTTGCCAATTATTTTGGGACGCAATGCGAGGAAAGAAAGTCCCGCAGCAGAATAGATCGCACGATTTTCTCCGAACTAATTTAGGAGTGTTAAGCTGGCATTACACGTAGTCGCACGAGCGACTTGACTACCGCGCGCCGCAGAGCGCGTGGGACTCTCTCTCTCTCTCTCTCTCTCTCTCTCTCTCTCTCTCTCTCTCACCCCGTTATTCCTCGTGGCCCCGATCGATCGGATCACCGGCAGGCGAGACGAGAGCCAATCCATGGATCGACTCCTCTTCCTGGCTGCGAGGACATTTCCAGGCATTTCCAGACATGTCTATCGAGGCCGATCCATCTGCCGGATAACGGCAGATTAATGACGAGCGGATTGCCGGCAACGAATCAGCCCCCGAGCGTCTTCAGCTTGCGCCTCGCTATTTCCTGAGCCAAGGCTCGACTGGACTTGGAGTTCCGGATGGACCGCGAACAAAGAGAAGCCGAAGGTGCGAATCTTCGGGGCCGCCCTCCTTGGAGCCCCCCTCCGCCCCGGCCCTATCCTCATCCTCCTCTTACTGTTAGGTTGGCTTAACATCGAGCAGGCGAGCGAAGTAAGGCCAGAGCTGCCCGAATGCGCAAGCAAGTCCAACCTTCGCTTGCGAATTAATGCTAGCCAATGTTATTAGTGCAGATCGCAGTCAGATAGCGCTGGCGCTCTTCTGGTTAAAATAAAGATGATGAATGCCTCGCCGACTCTTGCTCAACCTGGATGTAGATTAATATCGGAACCTACTCAGTTGCTGCTCACTCCGTACTACCGTACCAGTATCTTCCGTCGACTAGGATTCTTTCTCCTTATCTTCGGCATTCCAATCATCAATCGTTGCGACTGTCATCTCTGGATTTCCATCGCGGAATCCTGAAGCGCTGGGGCGCTCCTTCTTCAAAAAACGGAGTTTCCTGTAAATCTTCATATTTCGCCGGTCGATTTTCTTTTAACTGCTCAGGAAGGCGACTGGTTGTGTTTTTTTTTTCGCGGGAGCATCCCTTCTCTCTCTCTCTGCCCCCCCCCCCACGTTTCTTCTTCCTTCCGCGCTTCTCACCCCAGCACCATTGGCCTGGCGGAGCAGCGCGTTACTTAAATTATCGAAGCGTTCAAAGTTTAAGGCGTTCGCGTCGCAGCCAAGTGGATCGAAAAGCAGGAAAAGCGTCGGCCTCTTGGATTCTCATTGAGATAAGCTGACAGGCGCTTAAGATGCTAATGCCTCATTGTTCGAGCTCGGCCGCAGAAGGACTTCGGAACCTTTGACAGCCCTTCCAATCAGATGGGCCCTTGTTAACCCCGTACGTGCGTTAAGGAACTGTCGCTGCGGTTAAATTAATTCGAATGGCCGTTTAAGTCATAGACGACGCGATCGGTATCGAACCTGCTTGACTTTCTCCTGCCTGCACGTCGATTTGGTAGGCAAATTGAGAAGATGAATCAAAGGATGGACCTTCCGGTTGGCTGACCCGACCCGGTTCAAACATTTCACATGTATTTGTTTCAGGTCCGACTTCAGCCGGTTCCCTTTGCCGTCACGTGAAGAAACGGTGCGAACAAAGACGAAAAGCCGATCAGCGTCCCACAAGGCTGCAGACGCGTCGCTCAGACAGCGTCTTCTCGAATTAGCGAAACGTTAGCGGATGGTAATTGGTATGATTATCCAAAAGTAATGTCGGTATCCACGTAAAATGCCCGCTGGCATAGATATATCCTATTCGCAGCGTCTTAAGACGGTACCATTTGATGTAGCGGTAGCCCCATACCGTTCCATATCAAAGACCAAGTTTGGCCGCTAATAAAGACTTTTTGAGGGCCCTCAAAGAGCCCTTTGTTATCCTCCAGGTATCGCGAAGGTAGTCAGAGGTGGTGGTGTGCTCGGAGATTCCAGTCCGGTTGTGCAATTGGCCTCATTAACGAGTTCAACTTCTGTTTGGTCGTAGCTACGGGCGAAGACGTTGTAGCCATCGGGCCTTGTAACGTTTGACGTTGACCGATGCACCGAGACGGCCGATTGTGTCCGCAGATTTCACTCGGACGGGAATTGCGCTAAAATTAGGATGTGCAATGCTCGCGATATATGCAATCTACGCAAAGTCCGCGATAGACGCAGTTCGCAATACGTAGTATAATAAGTGCTTGGCTGTCCTTGGACGAAGCGCATTTGTCAAGCACAGGAGAATGGGAGCTGATCGGCCGCCGTGTCGAAGATGCTGAAGACGCGCAACGGCCGGGTCCAGCCTCGTTCTAAGAAAACTGAGGTGACATGGTGGCATGTGCGGTGAGAGTCGAGTATCGGAACTGGGAGGAAGCAGCAGCAGCTCGCAGTCACGGGGCTCGAGTATCTGGTTGTTCTCTGACAAGGGCGGATCTAGTCGCGTCCAATGCATGCGTCACCAAGTTAACACACAGTGGTGGAGACAGGGTGGGCCGATAGTCGCGAGGCTCGATCGTATCGGCTTGAGATTGTCTGTTGCTGGATCCTGTTGGATGCTGCTGATTGCTCTCTGCTCTTAGTCGATGGTAGGTGCTGCCAGGTGTGGTGCGTGGATAGTGTGATTCGGAGAATTGGCTCGGCGTGTGTTCCGTGGACGACCACGAGTGCATTTTCTGCTATAGGACGTGCTGGTGGAGTCGCTGCATCCTTCGTAAATGTTGCAGGGCTCCTATGAGCTGCTCTGCCTTGCTTCGCTGAACTCTGCTGCCGGTCCATTAACTATTAAGCGAGCAGATATGTATATGAGCCCAAGCGTGTGGGCTCGCTCCAATCGCAGACTGATTGCTGTGTGGTCAAGATAACATTTCGATCTGATTGCCTGATACAAATGGAAAATAGTGACGGAAAGGCGATAGGCGATAGGCGATAGGCAATTGGCCGGATTCATATTGATGTCTCGACATCATTTTCCAGCGACGCCTTGTCCAATCGATTATGAGACTCATGAGAGTTAGGTTAGTCCGCGAGTCAAGATTTACGGTTGCCGACTAACGCAATCGAAATCTTCCGCTTCGTCCCGTGGATCGAGGTTCTCCGGCGAATTCATCTCGCGCGAGAGAAGGACGATGTTCATCCGAATTTTCAATCGCTCCGAGATTTCCGATAAAGCGGCCTTGCTTAGGTAGTCGGGTGGTCGGGTGGTCGGGTGGTCGGGTCATCGAGTAGCCGACGTCACTCGGTGGCTAGAATGTCGAAGCTATTAGTCTGACCATAGGATAAGAAAGGAAGAAGGAGCGACAGGAAGACACGCGAGAAATAAAGAGAGAGTAGAAAAATATGGGCGGCCGGCAGTTTCCTTTTCTCTGCGCCCAGTCGTGCATACGAAACGAGCATTAATGAAGCAATTAGAGAGGAGTGCTGCTCGCTTCGAAACGAATGTGCTCCTCGAAAAGTGAAAAAGCAAATTGTTCGGCGAAGCTCGTCTATTTGGCCGTCGCGCCAGACGGCGGCGCACAGCCTCCCATTGCTGCATCCTCGTTCCTCGTCTTCCAGCCTCCTTCGCCCTTTGCCCCCTTGCCATTCCGAGTGCCGCACCGCGAAGAGATCTCTCGATTGGGCTCCTCTCGAGGAGCTTTGAAGAATTGATGGGCCAGGAGGAGGAGGAGGAGGAGGAGGAGGAGGAGGAGGAGGAGTGGAATGTGTTCCAGGGCGCAGGGACCTATTCGTCGGCACGCGAGAACCGCGAGCTGGAAAGGAGTCTTGGAAAAGGTTCGGGGGTGGCGGTGACACTGCCGACGAGCCTGTAGGAGGTGCACGTGTCCAGAGGCTGGAGGAAAAAGATCTTGCTGCGGGAGAATCTCTCGAGAGTCTCGCGCTATCTCGATTACGAGATGGAGTTTTATCTCGCATCGTTTGACTCTCTCTCGTTAGTGAGCAGCGCGCGAGGCGCAATAAATTCGGGCAGTCCGGAGCATCCATGTTGAGCAATTTACAGGTGAGACGAAATGACGGAGCCTTTGGTCTTGGGCCGAGATGCGGGGGTGAAGCTCAGGCGGTTTGGTCGCTCGTGCGCTCGTAGCGACTTGCTATCGCGTAATTAGCGGGTCAGAAGCGAAGGCTCCGTCGTCGCGTGGACATTTTCCTCCAAGATGAGACAGCTGTGCACGGAGCCTGCTTCCTCGAAAGTACGTTAGCTCATCTCGAATAATAAAGGGCTCCAGTCCGAAGGAGAGAAGAGGACGGAGATCTTGTTTGCGTTAAGGGCACGACTTAGCTTCGCCTTCGGGTTCCCATTGATCCGGCACGTGGAGTCTGGGCCCAGGCCGCAGCCTCCGCTAAGAGTGGAACAACTGGAGAAGTGAAAAAGTGAACCGAAGTAGCCGCCGTCTTCCTCTTGTTCCCCGTAGGGTGTAGGCCGAAGGGCTGGGGCACGCTCCAACCGAAATTCCGAGTGGGGCAGTAGGGAAGTAGCAGGGAGGGGATCCCTTAAAAAAAAAAAGATTCATTCAAACCCGAAGAACCGCACGGCACAGAGTCCCTGCGCCATACGTCGGACTTCAAGGTGATCGCGTACGTTGCTCCTCGCGTATCCCTTGGGACGAGGGGATCCTGACTAATGCATTGACGGGCGCTGCGTCTACCTGAGTCGGGGAAAAAAAGGGCAGAGGATGGCACGCGCCAGCTCGCACTCTCAGCTGATCGAGCAGCTGCCGCCCTTCGCTTTGGCTGTCGCTCTTGAGCCGGGTTAGTCATTCGATCTCTTCTTGGTCTCTTGGCATTCTGACCCCCCGATCTTATGAACGTTGTCGGCCCTGTCATCCAAGATGAATGACAAGGCGCATGTGTGTTCCATCGAACGGTGTGGCCCGACGTGCGATAAGTCGATTTTTTATTTCTCGCTTCTCTCAAGATCCCGGAAGGTGATAACTCGGGCCGCGGAGGCTTCTCCGATCCCCGAAGACTCGGACAAGCTCAGTCCCAGTTCTCCCTGCGCTGGCAAGTAACAGTCGCTCGAACTTCCTTTTCACTCTTGGTTATTGGAACATCTTCTTGTTATAGATTCCGCGGTGGTCAATATTTGGACAAGCCTGAGGAACAATGGAGGATGGGGGTCCGTGGTCCGGTCTGGGCCGGCCGTCGGTTCTTCTCGTTCTCCTCGTTCATCTTTGTTGGGGCTTGTCCTGCAAAATGTTTACCATTGTAAGCAGGATGGCGCACTGGACGCTCGAACTGCAGCCGCAGCTGCGGATCTTCAAGATCTCTTCTTAAAGTCTATCCAATCGTCAATATCGCGCGGGAGCTCGGTGCACCGAATGAATTACTTAATAGTGTTGCTCGGTGGCGTGACCGGCAGCTGAATCGATTAGCCTAGGAAATTTATTGAGACGCGTTCGTTTTCTCTTCCACTGGTACTCCGTATCCTACATCCTTCCTAGAACGAATCTGCGATTTCTGTTAATCGGACGGCGAAGCGATCGACGACGAACTCAGAGCCGCAATCCGGCCGATTAACCTATTACGGATGTCATTATTAAGAAGCGGTTCAGTAACAAGTTGCTTTTATCCCGAAGGATTCTCCTGAAAAGGAGAAAAACTCTAGAAAAGGACAAATTTCCAGGATACGCAGTCCGCAAGTGCAGCGCAGATTCTCTCACATCGGCCGAGTCAACTTGGCGACAATCGAACCCGACGCAGCGCCGTCTGTTTTCTTTTTGGAAATTCCACGATTTCTGATTCTCGAACGGCTGCTGGAGTCGAGGTTTTCCCTCCTAGCAGCCTGTCCTCATTTAAGCTACGCTGCTAGTTCACCGACAGCGTGGCAGGTGTTCCAACTTGAGTGAGAAAGGTCTCCTATGCGTAATAGACAAGCCATCGGCCATCCTCCACTATCGACGATTCTATCGAGCTCCTCGAAGCTGGCTTCTGCTCTTTTCTTTTCTCCATTTCTCCATTTCTCCTTCTCTTCCTCCTCCTCCTCCTCCTCCTCCTCCTCTTCTTCTTCTTCTTCTTCTTCTCCCTCTGCCACCGTCTCTCGTCCTTAATGCGAAGCACTTTAGCTTCTATTAAGTCCCCGCCGAAACAAGCCGAGCCTATCGAAATACATGGGTCCTCAGTAAATTGTACAAGCGTTCCTGCCCTCCAGATTTTATCATCGAGTTAAATATGGGCTAAGACGTTCGACTCCGTGATTAGGCAATAGACCGCATCCGATGCCGATAATAGTGATGGAAATCGGCTATTACTCGATCGCTCGCTGCCGTTTCTTCTTCCGTGGCCGATTGAATATGAAAAGGAGCGATAGAACGTATCGTGGAAAAGTAAGTTCGAACATCGGTGGGTGACGATGACGTCGATGAGGTCGGCGATGTCGGCGATGTCGACGGCGCGTCAGGTGTATTAATAGTGCTACAGGAGCGAGCACTCGCGAAGAGCAACGAAGAGCAACGAAGAGCAACGAAGAGCAACGAAGAGCTGGGCGGTGGTGGAAAGTGGGGGGGGGAGGCGACTGTAGAACGAGTAGAGAATGACCGATGCAAGTTGGCGCTGGCGCCGCTGTAGCAGCAGGATCAAACTGACAGGATCATTTCGAAGCAGGTGCTTCGTGTCATAACCTGGTAACGTTTCACCGGCAGGAGGTACCAGGAGATTAAGAGGAAGACGTGGTAGTAGCGGGTATCGTATCTCGACTTGTCGAGACACCACCCGCGGAGGGCGCTATCTCACTTGACCTCCTACCTACGCAACAGGTATACTTTTCTTTCCTAATTATCTATCATTCTATCATCCTATCATCCTATCATCCTATCATCCTATAATTTTATATCATCCTTTCTCTTCCTGATATCCGACGCCTACGACTTCACAATAATCGACCACGCTATTTTCACTATTACTTAAGACGTGAATTTCGATTATTTTTTGAAAATCACAGCTACGCCGCATCAGCCGACGATCCACCTTCGAATGATTCCGAACGCCGAGATAATCCAGCGGTTGGTAATCTTCATTCAAGATACAGGTTAACTGGTGCAAAAAATCGTACCTCGGTGCGTGCGCCCGTTCGACGCCGCTTCAACGCAGGACCACACAGCGGTATCGTTCAATTTATATTTTGGGCGGAGTTCCATTATTCATTGCCGCTGTGTCTCAGGGATTGCCATTTCGGCCATTTTTATCATCGATCTTTGTCATTCCTGCCGTCTTCCACATAACTGTACACATACGACGACTCGCACTTGGAAAGTTTAATTAATCTCGGATATATCGATACGCGAACGGAGGAGGGGAGGAGGCTCTCTCCTCCACGCGCGGCAATTGTTCGTCGATTGCGTTTACATTATCGTCAGAGACCTGCGGATATATATTCGGAGGATATCATTTTGATAAGGTGAAACTGCTAAAAGACGAATGGCGCGCCTTGACTTCTCTTTCGTCCTTGTGTCCTATCGATGCTAAAATGTCTAGAGACTTTGCCTGGTGGTCATTTGTTTTGCATCAGCCAGTTATTCGTGCCAGCCCATGCAGTCGATGATGATGATGATGATGATGATGATGATGTACAAAGTGGGCACTGAGTAGGTGCAGGAGCGGGACATTCGTTGAATGGACACGGGAACGTCGAGTAGCAGCCGAAGACGCAGAACGAGGAAAACTTAAAGAAGAGAAATTTTCACTCGGTCGGAAGGTTATATTCGCATTGGACTATCTCTCTCTCGAGAGAGCTGTCCTTTCAAATTCAGTTAATGTTTTAGGCTGACTTCCTTTATTTCTCTTAGCGTGGTAGCGCATTGGCGTTGCAGCGCCGCAGCGCGGCAGCGCGGCCGCGCGGCAGGGCGTGCGGCAAACATAAACAGCGGGCGCTGCCACTCAGCGGCCCGTAAAGTCTATGAAATATTAATAATGTGCCGACTTCTCGGAAAGATTCGAGGACATACCGAGGCCGTTGGTTTGGTTGTGGACTCTGTCGTCGATTTCCCGGGAAGTATCCCAGCTAATGCAGCGTCGGGCTCTTCCTGCGGACTGCGCAACCCGAAGCAGCTCGATGGAAGAAGTAAAGTTGATATCTTGCTGCTTTGGAATAGCGTGTCAGGTGCTGGAAGCGCAAAGAGGGAGGAGCACCGATGATCGGAGAATCTCGAATTATTATACAAATATTGTGAGATTATAATCAGAGGCAGGATCGAACAAGACATTCGATCGTCTTGATCCGATGCTGGCCAGACTAAATAGATATTGGGTGCCGCGCAGATCATCCGGGCACTGGGTTTCCTCAAATTTGTTTCTTACTCGGATGATCACCGCTCGTCACTTAGGATTTTCGTGATTCGTGAAGATGACGTCAGTAGGTCATTGCCTGTAACTCACGCAGCGGTGTTGCCAGCGGTGCCGAGCTGCCTCCGAAATCCTTGCCCGACTCGCTCCAATATCCTTCATCCTGTTTTCTTCTAGAATCTCCATCAGGCCGAGGACGGCCGCCTGCCGGAGCCTTTGCTGCGGGGAATGCGCGTCGTTCCGTCCATCGCGACGTCTGCATCGCGGAGTCGCGCTTTTTCCTTTTGCCCTTTTGTCCTTTTGCCCTTTTGCCCTTTTGCCCTTTTGTCAAACGACCGGTAGGAATCTTGTGGATTTGCGTGGAATCGAGTGCGCAGAGATCTTGAGCTCGATCGTGACCATTCGCAAAAGTGGGTGGATGTACGCGAGGATGGTTAAAGGCCATTCTACGATGCAACGGGACACGTAACGCGGGTCACGGCACGCGGGTCACGGCACGCGGGTCACGGCGCGCGGTTCAATTGCGTTTTTGGAAAATTCCATTCGATTGGAATTCCACCTCCAATCAAGAAGGAGAACATCGAGGCAACGATTAGCGTAATTCGCAGGGCGTTTCCCACGCGGCTGGACTCCCTTGGCTTGTCGCAATCGTTTGGTAAGTCTGTCGCGAAGGGAGTCGAAGTGAGTCGAAGGGAGTCGAAGGGAGTCGAAGGGAGTTGCCTTGTTGCCGCGGCAGAGGAGCCTCCATCTCTCTCTTTTACTTTGCCTCCGTCTTCCGTTTCGACTGACGCACTTGCGTGTGGCTGCGTGAGCGTCTCTCGTGCCCTTTGAGCAGGTGAATAATATGCATAATGAATCGAGAAGCGTCGCAGCGGAACGGCAGGGCGTGGCTCTCGGGATTCTGAGCAATGACCCCCCGAATTAATCCGTAATCGATTATGTGCTCGACAGCTAATTAGCAGCGGTCGGGCAAGGAGAGGAGGGAGAGGAAGGGGCCAAGGGGGGCCTCTGAGCCTGCACCTCCAGGCCCAAATCCTTTTATCGATTATGCTCTATCCCGCAGTGGCTTCTCGTGACCTTCGATCTCCCCCCGAGCTGCAATTACGCTTCTCGCGTAACATGTCCACCGCCAGGCCAATCGCTCCAATCGCTTCGACACACATGATAGGACCGATCTCGAAATGTTCTCAGAGGATTATGCAGATGGGAGGGTTTCTAGGCGTGAGTAGCACGATTACGTGGGCACACGTGCGCCGGTATTCTGGTATCTCCTACGTCTTATGTTCAAAGTCGAAGAAGCATTTTTATTGTAAAGAGGCGGCGGCGGCGGCGACTGCGGAGGACATAATGGAAACCCGTGTATGGCGCTGAGTGATTATGTTTGACGATTATGTTTCATCCTTATTATGATATCCCTCTTATTACGATTATTCGTATGGTGTTGTGATCGTTTCCGAGGGCAAAGCAGTGACACTCCCTCCGGCCCCTCAAATTCCCATAAGCTATCGTCTACGAGCGACTCAGTACGCCACGCCGTGAGCAAAGCCGAGCAGCATCGTTCCCTTTCTATATGACGAGCTACGATCTTATCCGGAAGGAGAAGCCTCCACCGGGAATTCCAACAGTAGCGTCCTTGCAGTTATTCTCCTTATTATTACAATGATCCCATCGTACGAGCTGTTCTCGCGAACGGCATTTCGCGCCAATGCAGACTCTTCGATATTCTATAATACAATAGGTGTAATAACGATCGTGCACTTGAAAGCATTCCTCAAACGGCGGACATTGGCCAGTTTGCGTCTGGATAACAAGTGCACCGAGCTCTCCAGAGTGTAGAGTGACGCGCAAGGGAAATCCCATCGGGGTACCTTCGGGCGCTGACGAGGACACCTCGTTGCTGGAGGTGCCTGGAACGAGAGGAGGACAGGAGGAAGCCCTCCGACTGCTCGGGTGGCTCTGTCCTACCTCCGTCATCCATCACGCGGCCGACGGCCTGCAGCTCACGGCCAACGCGGCGTGGGAGGTTCTTGTCTCTCTTCTCATACTGGAAATTTACCTCCAACGTCGATGGAATCGCCGAATCGCCGAATCGCCGAATCGCCGAATCGCCGAATCGCGGTACTCGGCCGTCCCTCGTTGGCCTCCCGTCAACGCATACCGTTCACCGGCTTCCGGTCGCACTTTTACAGAATTTCCTTATTAAGCTGCTCCTAAATGGAGCACGCTGTTACGATAGTTAATGCGAAGAGGGTCGCGCGCGGTCCATTCAGTCTCAGGTGCAACGCAATCCCTCTTACCGATAACATCTATTCAAGTCGAACACGATCTCGAACCACCGTTATCTCCCCACTCGAGGAGCTATTTCGGCTATTCTGTCCGTTTGCCTGTGTGCACCGGGCGACGTGCCTTGGCCAGAAATCTAGCCAAATTGGATAACTAATGTCAAGATGGACGCAAAGGCAGTTCGAAACATAGTTGAGAGAGAGAGAGAGAAGCAATCTGAAAGTCGAAACGAAATGTATATTTTCTCATCGTTTCCAAAGTTAATTTCAATTCTTTTTTTGGAATTTCCGTTTTCATCTACAGCGGGATGAAGAACGAGTATACGAATAGAGAATTATAAAGGTCGTGTCTCGTAGCCGGCTCCATGGATTCGATGGACGACGACCAGTGGGCAACAGCCATTAGTGATTCTGATGAGATTCTCGGTGGAGCAGCAGGCCTGTGCCTCCCGGTAAGAGAGCCGCGGGCATTTTCGAATCGAAGCGCGAGTTGAGCACCAGCAATAAATGAGTCGATCTAAAACTAATCGATCGAACGATTAAGATCAGGCTGGCTGGCTATCCATCACGCGGGCGACGTGTCACGTTGTCGGTTGGTCGGTTGGCCCAGCGTAGCTTTGCCCACGACGCCGCTTGAGAGCCTCTCGGATGGTTCCAGCACCCTTCGGGGCTAATGCCGGGCTAATTTACCTTACTTTATATTACCTTGCCTTGCCTTACCTTATTTTGCTTTAAGTTGGTTCATCTAGTACGTATACGCTGGATACGCTACGTAGCTGGATGAAAAGTTAAGCCTGTGATTGATGTCGACTTGACGGATATAATCCTTTTGTTGGCTCAACTTAGAAAATATCATCGTAAAGTAAGCTGCGACACGAGGAGGGGCAGTGAAGTGCGTCACTCTTGACAGAATCCTTGAATGTTTCGCCGATTGGCTATTGGACGGCTTCGTCTATTCTAAATGATCGGTGGGCATCGCTGAAGATCCTGCAACGTGCAACAAGCAACAGGCAACAGGCAACAGGCAACAGGCAACAGGCAACAGGCAACGTACAGACAACTCTATCACTCTGTTATCTCGGGATCTCCCTGCCCACGGATATGTGACTTTCACGTATTAATTAGTGAGCTGCACGTAGGGGCTTGTATCGTTTAACGCGATAACGCTGCATGGTTTGTGCTATACGTTTTTCTCCGCCAGTTGACATTTATCGTTGTGCGGTCATTGGTTGGAGACGATCCTTCCCCCAAAGAACATCCCCGAGGTCGTCGATATTCCCATTTGACCGATTAGATTCCTTTGCTTTGCCTAGATGAGTCATTGCCAGTGGAGGAGCAGCAACAGCATCCACTGATGCTGACAACTACGCCTCGTCAAGAGGAAGGACGTCGGTGTTGGGCAGAGGACGCCAGAGGACGCCAGAGGACGCCCGAGGACGCCAGAGGACACAAGAGTCCATTTTGACTGGTCGAGTGGCAAGTATACTATGCATAACGTGACCATATGTTCGAGGTATCATCTGCGGTGCTAGCCAGCCACACATGTCGGCTCACGCATCGCTCTCTAAACGACCAAGTCACGCACGCCTCGGTCCTTCGCTCTCTTCCCCAGCTAAGTGAGCCTTCGAGGATGGTGCTCATGTCAGCCTAAGCTCGGGCTTTTACTTTTCTTCGAAAATGACTGCAGGCGCGTCGAAACTCCTCAACGAGACGAGACGGACCATCGGCCAAGCTCTCTGTGGGTCTTCTCGTTTGGCCTTGATTATTCGAATTCGTCTCCGAACGGTGGTACATTGTGATGGAGGTTGCGACCAAAGTGGCCACAGGCCAGTCAAGGGGAATTCGCATGCGAACGCGAAGGCGGTGGCGGCGACGAAGGCTCGCGTGCGCGTGATTGCACCCTCCAGCTCCTGGTCAGGTGGCTGTCTGCCAGTGGTCAGTGGTCAGTGGGCAGTGGGCAGTGGGCAGTGGGCAGTGGCCACTGGCCAGTGCAGGAGCAGAGCTCAAGCACCTAGAGCGCAGCGCGGATGCCTCAACCCGTTTCTATGCTGGCGGCCCTCTTGGTCACGGATGGGTTAGTTCCGTTTTTGAGAAGGCGCGCATTGTTGCCAGCACGCACACGCACACGCACACGAAACACAGCCGATATATAGGCGATATAACACGCGCGGATGCACCTAACGAGTCGCTTGGAGGCTGCGCTGAGGCTGCGCTGAGGCTGCGCTGAGGCTGCGCTGAGGCTGCGCTGAGGCTGCGCTGAGGCTGCGCTGAGGCTGCGCTGAGGCTGCGCTGAGGCTGCGCTGAGGCTGCGCTGAGGCTGCGCTGAGGCTGCGCTGAGGCTGCGCTGAGGCTGCGCTGAGGCTGCGCTGAGGCTGCGCTGAGGCTGCGCTGAGGCTGCGCTGAGGCTGCGCTGAGGCTGCGCTGAGGCTGCGCTGAGGCTGCGCTGAGGCTGCGCTGAGGCTGCGCTGAGGCTGCGCTGAGGCTGCGCTGAGGCTGCGCTGAGGCTGCGCTGAGGCTGCGCTGAGGCTGCGCTGAGGCTGCGCTGAGGCTGCGCTGAGGCTGCGCTGAGGCTGCGCTGAGGCTGCGCTGAGGCTGCGCTGAGGCTGCGCTGAGGCTGCGCTGAGGCTGCGCTGAGGCTGCGCTGAGGCTGCGCTGAGGCTGCGCTGAGGCTGCGCTGAGGCTGCGCTGAGGCTGCGCTGAGGCTGCGCTGAGGCTGCGCTGAGGCTGCGCTGAGGCTGCGCTGAGGCTGCGCTGAGGCTGCGCTGAGGCTGCGCTGAGGCTGCGCTGAGGCTGCGCTGAGGCTGCGCTGAGGCTGCGCTGAGGCTGCGCTGAGGCTGCGCTGAGGCTGCGCTGAGGCTGCGCTGAGGCTGCGCTGAGGCTGCGCTGAGGTCCTTCGGCGGCGACTAAAGATCGAGCAGCCAAGGGACCTCGCGAGCGAGCATTGGGCAACCATGAGGAGGATGTGCTGTGCGCCGGCGATGATGAATGTGCGGGAGCGCCGGAGCACGTGGACCAGACAAAGGTCCGGAAGGGTCTTCCAGAGGAGGACGACTGCGAGGCGTGCGTTACGGGCATTAGTTCGCGTCGCCCCCGCTGCGCGGAAATTAGAGCCAAGCGCTGCTCAGGCTCTCGTGGATCGAATACTGGGGTGGCAATGCTGCCAGCATCGGTGGCAAGGAAGGCTGGGAAGGCTCGGAAGGCTCGGAAGGCTCGGAAGATCCACGATGAGACGAAGTGCGGCTGCGACGATGGAACGGAGGCAAACGCGATGAACGACCGCAATCAACGTAACACTGGCTTGCGAAAATTGCCTGCAGTATCCTTGTATATATTATCCGCTAGATGTTTCTACATGACGTTCTTCGGGTCAGAGGTCCCGGAGTAGCTCCGAACGGGCGGGCGCGCCGCACCAGCTGCTATTGCCGAGGGAAAACGGCGAAGGTGTCCTTGACTGCGACGACGGACGCTGCTGGAGTCAAGTATATTCGGTAGCGGTAATTCAATAATGATGACAATATTGATTTAATAGAACTAATCTCACAGCGTCCATCTACTGGGAATGTAATATATTTACGAGTTCCTTCTCTCTTTCAGCCACTCGTTATAATTTCCTGAGAATTTTCAATATTATCCTTATCACCATCATCGTCTCTGACCGACGACGGGAAACGGGCAAAATGTACGCGTGTCCAGCCTACAAGAGGCTGGTAGCGAATGAACGAAGGAACAAACGCTGCGAGATGATAAATCTTTTGGGAAGGCACTTTTGAGAGCGGCGCCCTCTTTAAAATAATCCTCGATATTGGTTTTGACGCTGCCTCCGGGACAAAGGCGTAAATCATCGGAGTTGCCTACCGAGAGTCGAGAGCAGCCCAGCTGAACCAGCAGTCGAGATATCTTGACTCATTATCGTGACGTATAGTGGTCGGCGCTCGGAATTGAACGGTCGGCGCTCTGCGTCCGATATTCGCTCGCTTCGTCGACACGTCACTTCCGTTTCTAACGATTGCTCGAGGTAATCCTTTAGCATTTCTATCGGTTAAGAATCCTCGACGCCCAGGACGCCCAGGACGCCCAGGACGCCCAGGACGCCGACTTCTTACCGCGCAGCATCCTTACCTTCAACATTTGATTTTCTATCTTCTTAACGAGTTCCTTTACATCTTTCTTCCATTTTTCCCTTTAGATTATTCAACCTTCGTAGTTGGGCTACATTGCAACCTGTGTTGAATTGGCGAGTTGAGTAATGGAGTTTAGGAAGGGCAAAGGATCAAAATAGGATCGGAGGCGAGCACTAGCTCTCTCTGTGTTGCTTCTTGAGGTTTAAGCTGCCGATTGCGAGTTGCGCAAGAGTTTTCGACTCTTGTCGTCCGCGAAATTAAGCCGGTGGGTGTTTAAGGTCAGGAAAGTTGGAAGGTCATAAAGGGCGTTCACGGAGTGGGTCCGAGAGAAGCGGAGAGGATCTTCCCTTCACGGGCGACTGCTCCCGTTCAACAGTCCTGGAAACACACAAAAAGCTCCTTGCTTCTCAGCTCCTGCGAGCAACTTGTCGCAGCTTCGTTCGATCAACGCATTTTATTACGTTTATCGGGTACCTGTGTCTCTCTATCCGGCCGAGAGGCAGGGAGAGCAAGAAAGAGGGAAAGAGAGTGAGAGAGAGAAAGAGAGAGAGGGGGAAAGACTTTGGGAGCAACGTTGGCAGAATAAGTAGAACCAGCAACGGCATCGGCCGTATCGTACAGGGGCATCTTTAATCGCATTGTCTCCTTAGGGGGAAAAAAAGAACCATATTAACAGTCAACCGATGGCGCACGCACTTGACCCGCTCGGGTGTGGATGCAACAAAAGGTCACGCTCTAGGTCGATCCAGATGAGAACTCGATCGAGTGGAATATCTAGTGGAGCGCGTGACGTATCTAAATATCGATTTCCTCTAACAACAAGGAATATAACAATCTGCAATATTCTAATAAATGCCGAGCAAGAGAATCAGCGATAACGAGAACGCGAATAAACCCGAGAAGGAGAGGTAATTACTTAATTAGTACAGTAGACGCCCATCGGGTTTGCGTTTTTGGAAGTGTAGGGGAAGCCGATTTGAAGAAAATGAATACCTAAGGTAGTCCACTAATGATAATCACAATATTAATAGGAAATCACGGGTTAAACAGCCCGTAAAAAAATTTCAAAATTATTTGTTGAAGAATAAATGAATGAATATATAAGATAACCTATAAGATAACGAACCAAAAGTTATTTTATTTTACCATGCGGAAATGAAAATATTGGATTTTAAAATCGTCCATTTTTATAGATCGAGTACAGTGGAAATTCACACGTATCGAAATTTAGTTATTTCTTCATAAGTGACTGCGTAGTAGGTGTAGTCTGACTAGATGCTACGTATGGTATTCACGTAGGTTATAGACGCAAATGTAGGTGCGCGGTAGTTTCGACAGAAATAAAATCCGTTTTCTCCTAATTCCTTCCGCTCGGCGTTTCATTCATGTGCCTATATGCAATAAAGCTTCTGGTCACGCGATCCCACGTCGCGATGCCTCGGCCAATGGCGAACTGATGTAGTACAGCATTTACAAAGTGCTCGGTATGCACGCTGGCGCGTTGCGTCGGCCCTCGTCGGGCGTCGTCGGGCGTCTTCGGGCGTCGTCGGGCGTCGTCGTGCTGCAGCTGATCGTTCCAAGTCGCTCTCGTCCTTTTCCTTAGATCGACTCGATCAGCTCTCCAGGGCCGAACGAGACGGAGCTTTGGCTCCGCGCTCCGGCGCTATTAACGAGCCGATCGCTGCTGTCCTTTGATTTGCTCTCGCGTCCTCTCGCTCCTCGCCCATCGACTCGCAGGAAGGAGCAGTCGGAGAAGGCTTCCCCGAGTGAATCCTCGCGACTGGCCACTCGTTGGTAAAAGCATGAGCGCTCGGGACGACAGGACGACAGGACGACAGGACGACAGGACGACAGGACGACAGGTGGATGTGGGTGCCGAAGACAGTAGTGTGTTAGCGTCGGTGGCAGGAGCCGCACCAGCCGGCAGGTGAGATCACGGACTACCGTATTCTGACTGGGTTTCTCTTTTTCTTCGGCGCATCGTCAAGTTAATCAGCATCGCACCCCCCTCCTAATGATGCACAACCCGTTTCGCTCCAGCACTCTGGCACCGAGTGAATCCTCTCGAAATTCTCCTAATTGGTCGACCATTATTTCCCGTGAACGCTTCCAGCGGGAAAAGGTGTCCTCCCCTCCCCC